>NW_028252400.1:0-95000 GCF_964263255.1 Lissotriton vulgaris | reverse complement strand
GTGTCCAAAATTGCCATTTTTACAGAGTTTTGCTTATTCAAAAGCTTCCTATTTGACCCGTTTCAGGCACAGAAATGACTTTAAACACACTTATTTTAGTTGACAAAGTCATAATTCACATCCAACAGTAATTTAGAGTCAAAAGATTAAATGTTAAAATTTCATCATTATAGACCATTTTGGGATCGTTTGACAGGTCCGGAGTCATCGTTTTTCATCCGAAAATTGATTTTTTGGACTGTACCAAAAATGATTCAAAATGTCAATTGGATCATGCCTCATGTTGAATAACCACTTTTTAAACCCTCACAGTGACCAAAATTGCCATTTTTACAGAGTTTTGCTTACTCAAAAGCTTCAATTTTGACCCGTTTCAGGCACAGAAATGACTTTAAACACACTTATTCTAGTTAACAAAGTCATAATTCACATCCAACAGTCATTTAGAGTCAAAAGATTAAATGTTGAAATTTCATCCATATTGACCATTTTGGGATCGTTCGACAGGTCCGGAGTCATCGTTTTTTATCCGAAAATTGATTTTTTGGACTGTACCAAAAATGATTCAAAATGTCAATTGGATCATGCCTCATGTTGAATAACCACTTTTTAAACCCTCACAGTGACCAAAATTGCCATTTTTACAGAGTTTTGCTTACTCAAAAGCTTCAATTTTGACCCGTTTCAGGCACAGAAATGACTTTAAACACACTTATTTTAGTTGACAAAGTCATAATTCACATCCAACAGTAATTTAGAGTCAAAAGATTAAATGTTAAAATGTCATCATTATAGACCATTTTGGGATCGTTCGACAGGTCCGGAGTCATCGTTTTTCATCCGAAAATTGATTTTTTGGACTGTACCAAAAATGATTCAAAATGTCAATTGGATCATGCCTCATGTTGAATAACCACTTTTTAAACCCTCACAGTGACCAAAATTGCCATTTTTACAGAGTTTTGCTTACTCAAAAGCTTCCATTTTGACCTGTTTCAGGCACAGAAATGACTTTAAACACACCTATTTTAGTTGACAAAGTCACAATTCACATCCAACAGTCATTTAGAGTCAAAAGATTAAATGTTGAAATTTCCTCCATATTGAACATTTTGGGATCGTTCGACAGGTCCGGAGTCATCGTTTTTCATCCGAAAATTGATTTTTTGGACTGTACCAAAAATGATTAAAAATGTCGATTGGATCGTGCATCATGTTGAATAACCACTTTATAAACCCTCACAGTGACCAGAATTGCCATTTTTACAGAGTTGGGCTTACTCAAAAGCTTCCCTTTTGACCCGTTTCAGGCACAGAAATGACTTTAAACACACTTATTTTAGTTGACAAAGTCATAATTCACATCCAACAGTCATTTAGAGTCAAAAGATTAAATGTTAAAATTTCATCATTATAGACCATTTTGGGATCGTTCGACAGGTCCGGAGTCATCGTTTTTCATCCGAAAATTGATTTTTTGGACTGTACCAAAAATGATTCAAAATGTCAATTGGATCATGCCTCATGTTGAATAACCACTTTTTAAACCATCATAGTGACCAAAATTGCCATTTTTACTGAGTTTTGCTTACTCAAAAGCTTCCATTTTGACACGTTTCAGGAACAGAAATGATTTTAAACACACTTATTCTAGTTGACAAAGTCATAATTCACACCCAACAGTCATTTAGAGTCAAAAGATTAAATGTTGAAATTTCATCATTATAGACCATTTTGGGATCGTTCGACAGGTCCGGAATCATCGTTTTTTATCCGAAAATTGATTTTTTGGACTGTACCAAAAATGATTCAATATGTCAATTGGATCGTGCCTCATGTTGAATAACCACTTTTTAAACCCTCACAGTGACCAAAATTGCCATTTTTACAGAGTTTTGCTTATTCAAAAGCTTCAATTTTGACCCGTTTCAGGCACAGAAATGACTTTAAACACACTTATTTTAGTTGACAAAGCCATAATTCACATTCAACAGTCATTTAGAGTCAAAAGATTAAATGTTAAAATGTCATCATTATAGACCATTTTGGGATCGTTCGACAGGTCCGGAGTCATCGTTTTTCATCCGAAAATTGATTTTTTGGACTGTACCAAAAATGATTCAAAATGTCAATTGGATCATGCCTCATGTTGAATAACCACTTTTTAAACCCTCACAGTGACCAAAATTGCCATTTTTACAGAGTTTTGCTTATTCAAAAGCTTCCTTTTTGACCCGTTTCAGGCACAGAAATGACTTTAAACACACCTATTTTAGTTGACAAAGTCACAATTCACATCCAACAGTCATTTAGAGTCAAAAGATTAAATGTTGAAATTTCCTCCATATTGAACATTTTGGGATCGTTCGACAGGTCCGGAGTCATCGTTTTTCATCCGAAAATTGATTTTTTGGACTGTACCAAAAATGATTAAAAATGTCGATTGGATCGTGCATCATGTTGAATAACCACTTTATAAACCCTCACAGTGACCAGAATTGCCATTTTTACAGAGTTGGGCTTACTCAAAAGCTTCCCTTTTGACCCGTTTCAGGCACAGAAATGACTTTAAACACACTTATTTTAGTTGACAAAGTCATAATTCACATCCAACAGTCATTTAGAGTCAAAAGATTAAATGTTAAAATTTCATCATTATAGACCATTTTGGGATCGTTCGACAGGTCCGGAGTCATCGTTTTTCATCCGAAAATTGATTTTTTGGACTGTACCAAAAATGATTCAAAATGTCAATTGGAACATGCCTCATGTTGAATAACCACTTTTTAAACCATCATAGTGACCAAAATTGCCATTTTTACTGAGTTTTGCTTACTCAAAAGCTTCCATTTTGACACGTTTCAGGCACAGAAATGATTTTAAACACACTTATTCTAGTTGACAAAGTCATAATTCACACCCAACAGTCATTTAGAGTCAAAAGATTAAATGTTAAAATGTCATCATTATAGACCATTTTGGGATCGTTCGACAGGTCCGGAGTCATCGTTTTTCATCCGAAAATTGATTTTTTGGACTGTACCAAAAATGATTCAAAATGTCAATTGGATCATGCCTCATGTTGAATAACCACTTTTTAAACCCTCACAGTGACCAAAATTGCCATTTTTACAGAGTTTTGCTTACTCAAAAGCTTCCATTTTGACCCGTTTCAGGCACAGAAATGACTTTAAACACACCTATGTTAGTTGACAAAGTCACAATTCACATCCAACAGTCATTTAGAGTCAAAAGATTAAATGTTGAAATTTCATCCATATTGACCATTTTGGGATCGTTCGACAGGTCCGGAGTCATCGTTTTTCATCCGAAAATTGATTTTTTGGACTGTACCAAAAATGATTCAAAATGTCGATTGGATCGTGCATCATGTTGAATAACCACTTTATAAACCATCACAGTGACCAGAATTGCCATTTTTACAGAGTTGGGCTTACTCAAAAGCTTCCCTTTTGACCCGTTTCAGGCACAGAAATGACTTTAAACACACTTATTTTAGTTGACAAAGTCATAATTCACATCCAACAGTCATTTAGAGTCAAAAGATTAAATGTTGAAATTTCATCCATATTGACCATTTTGGGATCGTTTGACAGGTCCGGAGTCATCGTTTTTTATCCGAAAATTGATTTTTTGGACTGTACCAAAAATGATTCAAAATGTCAATTGGATCATGCCTCATGTTGAATAACCACTTTTTAATCCCTCACAGTGACCAAAATTGCCATTTTTACAGAGTTTTGCTTACTCAAAAGCTTCAATTTTGACCCGTTTCAGGCACAGAAATGACTTTAAACACACTTATTTTAGTTGACAAAGTCATAATTCACATCCAACAGTAATTTAGAGTCAAAAGATTAAATGTTAAAATGTCATCATTTTAGACCATTTTGGGATCGTTCGACAGGTCCGGAGTCATCGTTTTTCATCCGAAAATTGATTTTTTGGACTGTACCAAAAATTATTCAAAATGTCAATTGGATCATGCCTCAGGTTGAATAACCACTTTTTCAACCTTCACAGTGACCAAAATTGCAATTTTTACAGAGTTTTACTTACTCAAACGCTTCAATTTTGACCCGTTTCAGGCACAGAAATGACTTTAAACACACTTATTCTAGTTAACAAAGTCATAATTCACATCCAACAGTCATTTAGAGTCAAAAGATTAAATGTTGAAATTTCATCCATATTGACCATTTTGGGATCGTTCAACAGGTCCGGAGTCATCGTTTTTCATCCGAAAATTGATTTTTTGGACTGTACGAAAAATGATTCAAAATGTCAATTGGATCATGCCTCATGTTGAATAACCACTTTTTAAACCCTCACAGTGACCAAAATTGCCATTTTTACAGAGTTTTGCTTACTCAAAAGCTTCCATTTTGACCCGTTTCAGGCACAGAAATGACTTTAAACACATCTATTTTAGTTGACAAAGTCACAATTCACATCCAACAGTCATTTAGAGTCAAAAGATTAAATGTTGAAATTTCATCCATATTGACCATTTTGGGATCGTTCGACAGGTCCGGAGTCATCGTTTTTCATCCGAAAATTGATTTTTTGGACTGTACCAAAAATGATTCAAAATGTCGATTGGATCGTGCATCATGTTGATTAACCACTTTATAAACCCTCACAGTGACCAGAATTGCCATTTTTACAGAGTTGGGCTTACTAAAAAGCTTCCCTTTTGACCCGTTTCAGGCACAGAAATGACTTTAAACACACTTATTTTAGTTGACAAAGTCATAATTCACATCCAACAGTCATTTAGAGTCAAAAGATTAAATGTTGAAATTTCATCCATATTGACCATTTTGGGATCGTTCGACAGGTCCGGAGTCATCGTTTTTCATCAGAAAATTGATTTTTTGGACTGTACCAAAAATGATTCAAAATGTCAATTGGATCATGCCTCATGTTGAATAACCACTTTTTAAACCCTCACAGGGACCAAAATTGCCATTTTTACAGAGTTTTGCTTACTCAAAAGCTTCAAATTTGACCCGTTTCAGGCACAGAAATGACTTTAAACACACTTATTTTAGTTGACAAAGTCATAATTCACATCCAACCGTAATTTAGAGTCAAAAGATAAAATGTTAAAATTTCATCATTATAGACCATTTTGGGATCGTTCGACAGGTCCGGAGTCATCGTTTTTCATCCGAAAATTGATTTTTTGGACTGTACCAAAAATGATTCAAAATGTCAATTGGATCGTGCCTCTTGTTGAATAACCACTTTTTAAACCCTCACAGTGACCAAAATTGCCATTTTTACAGAGTTTTGCTTACTCAAAAGCTTCCATTTTGACCCGTTTCAGGCACAGACATGAATTTAAACACACTTATTCTAGTTGACAAAGTCATCATTCACATCCAACAGTCATTTAGAGTCAAAAGATTAAATGTTGAAATTTCATCATTATAGACCATTTTGGGATTGTTCGACAGGTCCGGAGTCATCATTTTTTATCCGAAAATGGATTTTTTGGACTGTACCAAAAATGATTCAATATGTCATTTGGATCGTGCCTCATGTTGAATAACCACTTTTTAAACCCTCACAGTGACCAAAATTGCCATTTTTACAGAGTTTTACTTACTCAAAAGCTTCAATTTTGACCCGTTTCAGGCACAGAAATGACTTTAAACACACTTATTCTAGTTAACAAAGTCATAATTCACATCCAACAGTCATTTAGAGTCAAAAGATTAAATGTTGAAATTTCATCCATATTGACCATTTTGGGATCGTTCAACAGGTCCGGAGTCATCGTTTTTCATCCGAAAATTGATTTTTTGGACTGTACCAAAAATGATTCAAAATGTCAATTGGATCATGCCTCATGTTGAATAACCACTTTTTAAACCCTCACAGTGACCAAAATTGCCATTTTTACAGAGTTTTGCTTACTCAAAAGCTTCCATTTTGACCCGTTTCAGGCACAGAAATGACTTTAAACACACCTATTTTAGTTGACAAAGTCACAATTCACATCCAACAGTCATTTAGAGTCAAAAGATTAAAGGTTGAAATTTCATCCATATTGACCATTTTAGGATCGTTCGACAGGTCCGGAGTCATCGTTTTTCATCCGAAAATTGATTTTTTGGACGGTACCAAAAATGATTCAAAATGTCGATTGGATCGTGCATCATGTTGAATAACCACTTTATAAACCCTCACAGTGACCAGAATTGCCATTTTTACAGAGTTGGGCTTACTCAAAAGCTTCCATTTTGACCCGTTTCAGGCACAGAAATGACTTTAAACACACTTATTTTAGTTGACAAAGTCATAATTCACATCCAACAGTCATTTAGAATCAAAAGAAAAAATGTTAACATTTCCTCATTATTGACCATTTTAGGATCGTTCGACAGGTCCGGAGTCAACGTTTTTCATCCGAAAATTGATTTTTTGGACTGTACCAAAAATGATTCAAAATGTCAATTGGATCATGCCTCATGTTGAATAACCACTTTTTAAACCCTCACAGTGACCAAAATTGCCATTTTTACAGAGTTTTGCTTACTCAAAAGCTTCAACTTTGACCCGTTTCCGGCACAGAAATGACTTTAAACACACTTATTTTAGTTGACAAAGTCATAATTCACATCCAACAGTCATTTAGAATCAAAAGATTAAATGTTGAAATTTCATCCATATTGACCATTTTGGAATCGTTCGACAGGTCCGGAGTCATCGTTTTTCATCAGAAAATTGATTTTTTGGACTGTACCAAAAATGATTCAAAATGTCAATTGGATCATGCCTCATGTTGAATAACCACTTTATAAACCCTCACAGTGACCAAAATTTACATTTTTACAGAGTTTTGCTTACTCAAAAGCTTCAATTTTGACCCGTTTCAGGCACAGAAATGACTTTAAACACACGTATTTTAGTTGACAAAGTCATAATTAACATCCAACAGTCATTTAGAGTCAAAAGATTAAATGTTAAAATGTCATCATTATAGACCATTTTGGGATCGTTCGACAGGTCCGGAGTCATCGTTTTTCATCAGAAAATTGATATTTTGTACTGTACCAAAAATGATTCAAAATGTCAATTGGATCATGCCTCACGTTGAATAACCACTTTTTAAACCCTCACAGTGACCAAAATTGCCATTTTTACAGAGTTTTGCTTACTCAAAAGCTTCCATAGCGACCCGTTTCAGGCACAGAAATGACTTCAAACACACTTATTTTAGTTGACAAAGTCATAATTCACATCCAACAGTCATTTAGAGTCAAAAGATTAAATTTTAAAATTTCATCCATATTGACCATTTTGGGATCGTTCGACAGGTCCGGAGTCATCGTTTTTCATCCGAAAATTTATTTTTTGGACTGTACCAAAAATGATTCAAAATGTCAATTGGATCGTGCCTCAGGTTGAATAACCACTTTTTAAACACTCACAGTGACCAAAATTGCCATTTTTACATAGTTTTGCTTACTCAAAAGCTTCAATTATGACCCGTTTCAGGCACAGACATGCATTTAAACACACTTATTCTAGTTGACAAAGTCATAATTCACATCCAACAGTCATTTAGAGTCAAAAGATTAAATGTTAAAATTTCATCATTATAGACCATTTTGGGATCGTTCGACAGGTCCGGAGTCATCGTTTTTCATCCGAAAATTGATTTTTTGGACTGTACCAAAAATGATTCAAAATGTCAATTGGATCATGCCTCATGTTGAATAACCACTTTTTAAACCATCATAGTGACCAAAATTGCCATTTTTACAGAGTTTTGCTTACTCAAAAGCTTCCATTTTGACACGTTTCAGGCACAGAAATGATTTTAAACACACTTATTCTAGTTGAAAAAGTCATAATTCACACCCAACAGTCATTTAGAGTCAAAAGATTAAATGTTGAAATTTCATCATTATAGACCATTTTGGGATCGTTCGACAGGTCCGGAGTCATCGTTTTTTATCCGAAAATGGATTTTTTGGACTGTACCAAAAATGATTCAATATGTCAATTGGATCGTGCCTCATGTTGAATAACCACTTTTTAAACCCTCACAGTGACCAAAATTGCCATTTTTACAGAGTTTTGCTTACTCAAAAGCTTCAATTTTGACCCGTTTCAGGCACAGAAATGACTTTAAACACACTTATTTTAGTTGACAAAGCCATAATTCACATTCAACAGTCATTTGGAGTCAAAAGATTAAATGTTAAAATGTCATCATTATAGACCATTTTGGGATCGTTCGACAGGTCCGGAGTCATCGTTTTTCATCCGAAAATTGATTTTTTGGACTGTACCAAAAATGATTCAAAATGTCAATTGGATCATGCCTCATGTTGAATAACCACTTTTTAAACCCTCACAGTGACCAAAATTGCCATTTTTACAGAGTTTTGCTTACTCAAAAGCTTCAATTTTGACCCGTTTCAGGCACAGAAATGACTTTAAACACACTTATTTTAGTTGACAAAGTCATAATTCACATCCAACAGTAATTTAGAGTCAAAAGATTAAATGTTAAAATGTCATCATTATAGACCATTTTGGGATCGTTCGACAGGTCCGGAGTCATCGTTTTTCATCCGAAATTTGATTTTTTGGACTGTACCAAAAATTATTCAAAATGTCAATTGGATCATGCCTCATGTTGAATAACCACTTTTTAAACCCTCACAGTGACCAAAATTGCCATTTTTACAGAGTTTTGCTTACTCAAAAGCTTCAATTTTGACCCGTTTCCGGCACAGAAATGACTTTAAACACACTTATTCTAGTTAACAAAGTCATAATTCACATCCAACAGTCATTTAGAGTCAAAAGATTAAATGTTGAAATTTCATCCATATTGACCATTTTGGGATCGATCGACAGGTCCGGAGTCATCGTTTTTCATCCGAAAATTGATTTTTTGGACTGTACCAAAAATGATTCAAAATGTCAATTGGATCATGCCTCAGGTTGAATAACCACTTTTTAAACCTTCACAGTGACCAAAATTGCCATTTTTACAGAGTTTTACTTACTCAAAAGCTTCAATTTTGACCCGTTTCAGGCACAGAAATGACTTTAAACACACTTATTCTAGTTAACAAAGTCATAATTCACATCCAACAGTCATTTAGAGTCAAAAGATTAAATGTTGAAATTTCATCCATATTGACCATTTTGGGATCGTTCAACAGGTCCGGAGTCATCGTTTTTCATCCGAAAATTGATTTTTTGGACTGTACCAAAAATGATTCAAAATGTCAATTGGATCATGCCTCATGTTGAATAACCACTTTTTAAACCCTCACAGTGACCAAAATTGCCATTTTTACAGAGTTTTGCTTACTCAAAAGCTTCCATTTTGACCCGTTTCAGGCACAGAAATGACTTTAAACACACCTATTTTAGTTGACAAAGTCACAATTCACATCCAACAGTCATTTAGAGTCAAAAGATTAAATGTTGAAATTTCCTCCATGTTGACCATTTTGGGATCGTTCGACAGGTCCGGAGTCATCGTTTTTCATCCGAAAATTGATTTTTTGGACTGTACCAAAAATGATTCAAAATGTCGATTGGATCGTGCATCATGTTGAATAACCACTTTATAAACCCTCACAGTGACCAGAATTGCCATTTTTACAGAGTTGGGCTTACTCAAAAGCTTCCCTTTTGACCCGTTTCAGGCACAGAAATGACTTTAAACACACTTATTTTAGTTGACAAAGTCATAATTCACATCCAACAGTCATTTAGAGTCAAAAGATTAAATGTTGAAATTTCATCCATATTGACCATTTTGGGATCGTTCGACAGGTCCGGAGTCATCGTTTTTCATCCGAAAATTGATTTTTTGGACTGTACCAAAAATGATTCAATATGTCAATTGGATCGTGCCTCATGTTGAATAACCACTTTTTAAACCCTCACAGTGACCAAAATTGCCATTTTTACAGAGTTTTGCTTACTCAAAAGCTTCAATTTTGACCCGTTTCAGGCACAGAAATGACTTTAAACACACTTATTTTAGTTGACAAAGTCATAATTCACATCCAACAGTAATTTAGAGTCAAAAGATTAAATGTTAAAATGTCATCATTATAGACCATTTTGGGATCGTTCGACAGGTCCGGAGTCATCGTTTTTCATCCGAAAATTGATTTTTTGGACTGTACCAAAAATGATTCAAATTGTCAATTGGATCATGCCTCATGTTGAATAACCACTTTTTAAACCCTCACAGTGACCAAAATTGCCATTTTTACAGAGTTTTGCTTACTCAAAAGCTTCAATTTTGACCCGTTTCCGGCACAGAAATGACTTTAAACACACTTATTCTAGTTAACAAAGTCATAATTCACATCCAACAGTCATTTAGAGTCAAAAGATTAAATGTTGAAATTTCATCCATATTGACCATTTTGGGATCGATCGACAGGTCCGGAGTCATCGTTTTTCATCCGAAAATTGATTTTTTGGACTGTACCAAAAATGATTCAAAATGTCAATTGGTTCATGCCTCAGGTTGAATAACCACTTTTTAAACCTTCACAGTGACCAAAATTGCCATTTTTACAGAGTTTTACTTACTCAAAAGCTTCAATTTTGACCCGTTTCAGGCACAGAAATGACTTTAAACACACTTATTCTAGTTAACAAAGTCATAATTCACATCCAACAGTCATTTAGAGTCAAAAGATTAAATGTTGAAATTTCATCCATATTGACCATTTTGGGATCGCTCGACAGGTCCAGAGTCATCGTTTTTCATCCGAAAATTGATTTTTTGGACTGTACCAAAAATGATTCAAAATGTCGATTGGATCGTGCATCATGTTGAATAACCACTTTATAAACCCTCACAGTGACCAAAATTGCCATTTTTACAGAGTTTTACTTACTCAAAAGCTTCAATTTTGACCCGTTTCAGGCACAGAAATGACTTTAAACACACCTATTTTAGTTGACAAAGTCAAAATTCACATCCAACAGTCATTTAGAGTCAAAAGATTAAATGTTGAAATTTCATCATTATAGAACATTTTGGGATTGTTCGACAGGTCCGGAGTCATCGTTTTTTATCCGAAAATGGATTTTTTGGACTGTACCAAAAATGATTCAATATGTCAATTGGATCGTGCCTCATGTTGAATAACCACTTTTTAAACCCTCACAGTGACCAAAATTGCCATTTTTACAGAGTTTTGCTTACTCAAAAGCTTCAATTTTGACCCGTTTCAGGCACAGAAATGACTTTAAACACACTTATTTTAGTTGACAAAGTCATAATTCACACCCAACAGTCATTTAGAGTCAAAAGATTAAATGTTGAAATTTCATCATTATAGACCATTTTGGGATCGTTCGACAGGTCCGGAGTCATCGTTTTTTATCCGAAAATGGATTTTTTGGACTGTACCAAAAATGATTCAATATGTCAATTGGATCGTGCCTCATGTTGAATAACCACTTTTTAAACCCTCACAGTGACCAAAATTGCCATTTTTACAGAGTTTTGCTTACTCAAAAGCTTCCATTTTGACCCGTTTCAGGCACAGAAATGACTTTAAACACACTTATTTTAGTTGACAAAGTCATAATTCACATCCAACAGTCATTTAGAGTCAAAAGATTAAATGTTAAAATTTCATCCATATTGACCATTTTAGGATCGTTCGACAGGTCCGGAGTCATCGTTTTTCATCCGAAAATTGATTTTTGGGACTGTACCAAAAATGATTCAAAATGTCAATTGGATCATGCCTCATGTTGAATAACCACTTTTTAAACCCTCACAGTGACCAAAATTGCCATTTTTACAGAGTTTTGCTTACTCAAAAGCTTAAATTTTGACCCGTTTCAGGCACAGAAATGACTTTAAACACACTTATTTTAGTTGACAAAGTCATAATTCACACCCAACAGTCATTTAGAGTCAAAAGATTAAATGTTGAAATTTCATCATTATAGACCATCTTGGGATCGTTCGACAGGTCCGGAGTCATCGTTTTTTATCCGAAAATGGATTTTTTGGACTGTACCAAAAATGATTCAATATGTCAATTGGATCGTGCCTCATGTTGAATAACCACTTTTTAAACCCTCACAGTGACCAAAATTGCCATTTTTACAGAGTTTTGCTTACTCAAAAGCTTCAATTTTGACCCGTTTCAGGCACAGAAATGACTTTAAACACACTTATTTTAGTTGACAAAGCCATAATTCACATTCAACAGTCATTTAGAGTCAAAAGATTAAATGTTAAAATGTCATCATTATAGACCATTTTGGGAACGTTCGACATGTCCGGAGTCATCGTTTTTCATCCGAAAATTGATTTTTTGGACTGTACCAAAAATGATTCAATATGTCAATTGGATCGTGCCTCATGTTGAATAACCACTTTTTAAACCCTCACAGTGACCAAAATTGCCATTTTTACAGAGTTTTGCTTACTCAAAAGCTTCAATTTTGACCCGTTTCAGGCACAGAAATGACTTTAAACACACTTATTTTAGTTGACAAAGCCATAATTCACATTCAACAGTCATTTGGAGTCAAAAGATTAAATGTTAAAATGTCATCATTATAGACCATTTTGGGATCGTTCGACAGGTCCGGAGTCATCGTTTTTCATCCGAAAATTGATTTTTTGGACTGTACCAAAAATGATTCAAAATGTCAATTGGATCATGCCTCATGTTGAATAACCACTTTTTAAACCCTCACAGTGACCAAAATTGCCATTTTTACAGAGTTTTGCTTACTCAAAAGCTTCAATTTTGACCCGTTTCAGGCACAGAAATGACTTTAAACACACTTATTTTAGTTGACAAAGTCATAATTCACATCCAACAGTAATTTAGAGTCAAAAGATTAAATGTTAAAATGTCATCATTATAGACCATTTTGGGATCGTTCGACAGGTCCGGAGTCATCGTTTTTCATCCGAAATTTGATTTTTTGGACTGTACCAAAAATTATTCAAAATGTCAATTGGATCATGCCTCATGTTGAATAACCACTTTTTAAACCCTCACAGTGACCAAAATTGCCATTTTTACAGAGTTTTGCTTACTCAAAAGCTTCAATTTTGACCCGTTTCCGGCACAGAAATGACTTTAAACACACTTATTCTAGTTAACAAAGTCATAATTCACATCCAACAGTCATTTAGAGTCAAAAGATTAAATGTTGAAATTTCATCCATATTGACCATTTTGGGATCGATCGACAGGTCCGGAGTCATCGTTTTTCATCCGAAAATTGATTTTTTGGACTGTACCAAAAATGATTCAAAATGTCAATTGGATCATGCCTCAGGTTGAATAACCACTTTTTAAACCTTCACAGTGACCAAAATTGCCATTTTTACAGAGTTTTACTTACTCAAAAGCTTCAATTTTGACCCGTTTCAGGCACAGAAATGACTTTAAACACACTTATTCTAGTTAACAAAGTCATAATTCACATCCAACAGTCATTTAGAGTCAAAAGATTAAATGTTGAAATTTCATCCATATTGACCATTTTGGGATCGTTCAACAGGTCCGGAGTCATCGTTTTTCATCCGAAAATTGATTTTTTGGACTGTACCAAAAATGATTCAAAATGTCAATTGGATCATGCCTCATGTTGAATAACCACTTTTTAAACCCTCACAGTGACCAAAATTGCCATTTTTACAGAGTTTTGCTTACTCAAAAGCTTCCATTTTGACCCGTTTCAGGCACAGAAATGACTTTAAACACACCTATTTTAGTTGACAAAGTCACAATTCACATCCAACAGTCATTTAGAGTCAAAAGATTAAATGTTGAAATTTCCTCCATGTTGACCATTTTGGGATCGTTCGACAGGTCCGGAGTCATCGTTTTTCATCCGAAAATTGATTTTTTGGACTGTACCAAAAATGATTCAAAATGTCGATTGGATCGTGCATCATGTTGAATAACCACTTTATAAACCCTCACAGTGACCAGAATTGCCATTTTTACAGAGTTGGGCTTACTCAAAAGCTTCCCTTTTGACCCGTTTCAGGCACAGAAATGACTTTAAACACACTTATTTTAGTTGACAAAGTCATAATTCACATCCAACAGTCATTTAGAGTCAAAAGATTAAATGTTGAAATTTCATCCATATTGACCATTTTGGGATCGTTCGACAGGTCCGGAGTCATCGTTTTTCATCCGAAATTTGATTTTTTGGACTGTACCAAAAATTATTCAAAATGTCAATTGGATCATGCCTCATGTTGAATAACCACTTTTTAAACCCTCACAGTGACCAAAATTGCCATTTTTACAGAGTTTTGCTTACTCAAAAGCTTCAATTTTGACCCGTTTCCGGCACAGAAATGACTTTAAACACACTTATTCTAGTTAACAAAGTCATAATTCACATCCAACAGTCATTTAGAGTCAAAAGATTAAATGTTGAAATTTCATCCATATTGACCATTTTGGGATCGATCGACAGGTCCGGAGTCATCGTTTTTCATCCGAAAATTGATTTTTTGGACTGTACCAAAAATGATTCAAAATGTCAATTGGATCATGCCTCAGGTTGAATAACCACTGTTTAAACCTTCACAGTGACCAAAATTGCCATTTTTACAGAGTTTTACTTACTCAAAAGCTTCAATTTTGACCCGTTTCAGGCACAGAAATGACTTTAAACACACTTATTCTAGTTAACAAAGTCATAATTCACATCCAACAGTCATTTAGAGTCAAAAGATTAAATGTTGAAATTTCATCCATATTGACCATTTTGGGATCGTTCAACAGGTCCGGAGTCATCGTTTTTCATCCGAAAATTGATTTTTTGGACTGTACCAAAAATGATTCAAAATGTCAATTGGATCATGCCTCATGTTGAATAACCACTTTTTAAACCCTCACAGTGACCAAAATTGCCATTTTTACAGAGTTTTGCTTACTCAAAAGCTTCCATTTTGACCCGTTTCAGGCACAGAAATGACTTTAAACACACCTATTTTAGTTGACAAAGTCACAATTCACATCCAACAGTCATTTAGAGTCAAAAGATTAAATGTTGAAATTTCCTCCATGTTGACCATTTTGGGATCGTTCGACAGGTCCGGAGTCATCGTTTTTCATCCGAAAATTGATTTTTTGGACTGTACCAAAAATGATTCAAAATGTCGATTGGATCGTGCATCATGTTGAATAACCACTTTATAAACCCTCACAGTGACCAGAATTGCCATTTTTACAGAGTTGGGCTTACTCAAAAGCTTCCCTTTTGACCCGTTTCAGGCACAGAAATGACTTTAAACACACTTATTTTAGTTGACAAAGTCATAATTCACATCCAACAGTCATTTAGAGTCAAAAGATTAAATGTTGAAATTTCATCCATATTGACCATTTTGGGATCGTTCGACAGGTCCGGAGTCATCGTTTTTCATCCGAAAATTGATTTTTTGGACTGTACCAAAAATGATTCAATATGTCAATTGGATCGTGCCTCATGTTGAATAACCACTTTTTAAACCCTCACAGTGACCAAAATTGCCATTTTTACAGAGTTTTGCTTACTCAAAAGCTTCAATTTTGACCCGTTTCAGGCACAGAAATGACTTTAAACACACTTATTTTAGTTGACAAAGTCATAATTCACATCCAACAGTAATTTAGAGTCAAAAGATTAAATGTTAAAATGTCATCATTATAGACCATTTTGGGATCGTTCGACAGGTCCGGAGTCATCGTTTTTTATCCGAAAATGGATTTTTTGGACTGTACCAAAAATGATTCAATATGTCAATTGGATCGTGCCTCATGTTGAATAACCACTTTTTAAACCCTCACAGTGACCAAAATTGCCATTTTTACAGAGTTTTGCTTACTCAAAAGCTTCCATTTTGACCCGTTTCAGGCACAGAAATGACTTTAAACACACTTATTTTAGTTGACAAAGTCATAATTCACATCCAACAGTCATTTAGAGTCAAAAGATTAAATGTTAAAATTTCATCCATATTGACCATTTTAGGATCGTTCGACAGGTCCGGAGTCATCGTTTTTCATCCGAAAATTGATTTTTGGGACTGTACCAAAAATGATTCAAAATGTCAATTGGATCATGCCTCATGTTGAATAACCACTTTTTAAACCCTCACAGTGACCAAAATTGCCATTTTTACAGAGTTTTGCTTACTCAAAAGCTTAAATTTTGACCCGTTTCAGGCACAGAAATGACTTTAAACACACTTATTTTAGTTGACAAAGTCATAATTCACACCCAACAGTCATTTAGAGTCAAAAGATTAAATGTTGAAATTTCATCATTATAGACCATTTTGGGATCGTTCGACAGGTCCGGAGTCATCGTTTTTTATCCGAAATTTGATTTTTTGGACTGTACCAAAAATTATTCAAAATGTCAATTGGATCATGCCTCATGTTGAATAACCACTTTTTAAACCCTCACAGTGACCAAAATTGCCATTTTTACAGAGTTTTGCTTACTCAAAAGCTTCAATTTTGACCCGTTTCCGGCACAGAAATGACTTTAAACACACTTATTCTAGTTAACAAAGTCATAATTCACATCCAACAGTCATTTAGAGTCAAAAGATTAAATGTTGAAATTTCATCCATATTGACCATTTTGGGATCGATCGACAGGTCCGGAGTCATCGTTTTTCATCCGAAAATTGATTTTTTGGACTGTACCAAAAATGATTCAAAATGTCAATTGGATCATGCCTCAGGTTGAATAACCACTTTTTAAACCTTCACAGTGACCAAAATTGCCATTTTTACAGAGTTTTACTTACTCAAAAGCTTCAATTTTGACCCGTTTCAGGCACAGAAATGACTTTAAACACACTTATTCTAGTTAACAAAGTCATAATTCACATCCAACAGTCATTTAGAGTCAAAAGATTAAATGTTGAAATTTCATCCATATTGACCATTTTGGGATCGTTCAACAGGTCCGGAGTCATCGTTTTTCATCCGAAAATTGATTTTTTGGACTGTACCAAAAATGATTCAAAATGTCAATTGGATCATGCCTCATGTTGAATAACCACTTTTTAAACCCTCACAGTGACCAAAATTGCCATTTTTACAGAGTTTTGCTTACTCAAAAGCTTCCATTTTGACCCGTTTCAGGCACAGAAATGACTTTAAACACACCTATTTTAGTTGACAAAGTCACAATTCACATCCAACAGTCATTTAGAGTCAAAAGATTAAATGTTGAAATTTCCTCCATGTTGACCATTTTGGGATCGTTCGACAGGTCCGGAGTCATCGTTTTTCATCCGAAAATTGATTTTTTGGACTGTACCAAAAATGATTCAAAATGTCGATTGGATCGTGCATCATGTTGAATAACCACTTTATAAACCCTCACAGTGACCAGAATTGCCATTTTTACAGAGTTGGGCTTACTCAAAAGCTTCCCTTTTGACCCGTTTCAGGCACAGAAATGACTTTAAACACACTTATTTTAGTTGACAAAGTCATAATTCACATCCAACAGTCATTTAGAGTCAAAAGATTAAATGTTGAAATTTCATCCATATTGACCATTTTGGGATCGTTCGACAGGTCCGGAGTCATCGTTTTTCATCCGAAATTTGATTTTTTGGACTGTACCAAAAATTATTCAAAATGTCAATTGGATCATGCCTCATGTTGAATAACCACTTTTTAAACCCTCACAGTGACCAAAATTGCCATTTTTACAGAGTTTTGCTTACTCAAAAGCTTCAATTTTGACCCGTTTCCGGCACAGAAATGACTTTAAACACACTTATTCTAGTTAACAAAGTCATAATTCACATCCAACAGTCATTTAGAGTCAAAAGATTAAATGTTGAAATTTCATCCATATTGACCATTTTGGGATCGATCGACAGGTCCGGAGCCATCGTTTTTCATCCGAAAATTGATTTTTTGGACTGTACCAAAAATGATTCAAAATGTCACTTGGATCATGCCTCAGGTTGAATAACCACTTTTTAAACCTTCACAGTGACCAAAATTGCCATTTTTACAGAGTTTTACTTACTCAAAAGCTTCAATTTTGACCCGTTTCAGGCACAGAAATGACTTTAAACACACTTATTCTAGTTAACAAAGTCATAATTCACATCCAACAGTCATTTAGAGTCAAAAGATTAAATGTTGAAATTTCATCCATATTGACCATTTTGGGATCGTTCAACAGGTCCGGAGTCATCGTTTTTCATCCGAAAATTGATTTTTTGGACTGTACCAAAAATGATTCAAAATGTCAATTGGATCATGCCTCATGTTGAATAACCACTTTTTAAACCCTCACAGTGACCAAAATTGCCATTTTTACAGAGTTTTGCTTACTCAAAAGCTTCCATTTTGACCCGTTTCAGGCACAGAAATGACTTTAAACACACCTATTTTAGTTGACAAAGTCACAATTCACATCCAACAGTCATTTAGAGTCAAAAGATTAAATGTTGAAATTTCCTCCATGTTGACCATTTTGGGATCGTTCGACAGGTCCGGAGTCATCGTTTTTCATCCGAAAATTGATTTTTTGGACTGTACCAAAAATGATTCAAAATGTCGATTGGATCGTGCATCATGTTGAATAACCACTTTATAAACCCTCACAGTGACCAGAATTGCCATTTTTACAGAGTTGGGCTTACTCAAAAGCTTCCCTTTTGACCCGTTTCAGGCACAGAAATGACTTTAAACACACTTATTTTAGTTGACAAAGTCATAATTCACATCCAACAGTCATTTAGAGTCAAAAGATTAAATGTTGAAATTTCATCCATATTGACCATTTTGGGATCGTTCGACAGGTCCGGAGTCATCGTTTTTCATCCGAAAATTGATTTTTTGGACTGTACCAAAAATGATTCAATATGTCAATTGGATCGTGCCTCATGTTGAATAACCACTTTTTAAACCCTCACAGTGACCAAAATTGCCATTTTTACAGAGTTTTGCTTACTCAAAAGCTTCAATTTTGACCCGTTTCAGGCACAGAAATGACTTTAAACACACTTATTTTAGTTGACAAAGTCATAATTCACATCCAACAGTAATTTAGAGTCAAAAGATTAAATGTTAAAATGTCATCATTATAGACCATTTTGGGATCGTTCGACAGGTCCGGAGTCATCGTTTTTCATCCGAAAATTGATTTTTTTGGACTGTACCAAAAATGATTCAAAATGTCAATTGGATCATGCCTCATGTTGAATAACCACTTTTTAAACCCTCACAGTGACCAAAATTGCCATTTTTACAGAGTTTTGCTTACTCAAAAGCTTCAATTTTGACCCGTTTCCGGCACAGAAATGACTTTAAACACACTTATTCTAGTTAACAAAGTCATAATTCTCATCCAACAGTCATTTAGAGTCAAAAGATTTAATGTTGAAATTTCATCCATATTGACCATTTTGGGATCGATCGACAGGTCCGGAGTCATCGTTTTTCATCCGAAAATTGATTTTTTGGACTGTACCAAAAATGATTCAAAATGTCAATTGGTTCATGCCTCAGGTTGAATAACCACTTTTTAAACCTTCACAGTGACCAAAATTGCCATTTTTACAGAGTTTTACTTACTCAAAAGCTTCAATTTTGACCCGTTTCAGGCACAGAAATGACTTTAAACACACTTATTCTAGTTAACAAAGTCATAATTCACATCCAACAGTCATTTAGAGTCAAAAGATTAAATGTTGAAATTTCATCCATATTGACCATTTTGGGATCGCTCGACAGGTCCGGAGTCATCGTTTTTCATCCGAAAATTGATTTTTTGGACTGTACCAAAAATGATTCAAAATGTCGATTGGATCGTGCATCATGTTGAATAACCACTTTATAAACCCTCACAGTGACCAAAATTGCCATTTTTACAGAGTTTTACTTACTCAAAAGCTTCAATTTTGACCCGTTTCAGGCACAGAAATGACTTTAAACACACCTATTTTAGTTGACAAAGTCAAAATTCACATCCAACAGTCATTTAGAGTCAAAAGATTAAATGTTGAAATTTCATCCATATTGACCATTTTGGGATCGTTCGACAGGTCCGGAGTCATCGTTTTTCATCCGAAAATTGATTTTTTGGACTGTACCAAAAATGATTCAAAATGTCTATTGGATCATGCCTCATGTTGAATAACCACTTTTTAAACCCTCACAGGGACCAAAATTGCCATTTTTACAGAGTTTTGCTTACTCAAAGCTTCAAATTTGACCCGTTTCAGGCACAGAAATGACTTTAAACACACTTATTTTAGTTGACAAAGTCATAATTCACATCCAACAGTAATTTAGAGTCAAAAGATAAAATGTTCAAATTTCATCATTATAGACCATTTTGGGATCGTTCGACAGGTCCGGAGTCATCGTTTTTCATCCGAAAATAGATTTTTTGGACTGTTCCAAAAATGATTCAAAATGTCAATTGGATCGTGCCTCTTGTTGAATAACCACTTTTTAAACCCTCACTGTGACCAAAATTGCCATTTTTACAGAGTTTTGCTTACTCAAAAGCTTCCATTTTGACCCGTTTCAGGCACAGAAATGACTTTAAACACACTTATTTTAGTTGAGAAAGTCATAATTCACATCCAACAGTCATTTAGAGTCAAAAGATTAAATGTTAAAATTTCATCCATATTGACCATTTTGGGATCGTTCGACAGGTCCGGAATCATCGTGTTTCATCCGAAAATTTATTTTTTGGACTGTACCAAAAATGATTCAAAATGTCAATTGGATCGTGCCTCATGTTGAATAACCACTTTTTAAACCCTCACAGTGACCAAAATTGCCATTTTTACAGAGTTTTGCTTACTCAAAAGCTTCAATTTTGACCCGTTTCAGGCACAGACATGAATTTAAACACACTTATTCTATTTGACAAAGTCATAATTCACATCCAACAGTCATTTAGAGTCAAAAGATTAAATGTTGAAATTTCATCATTATAGAACATTTTGGGATTGTTCGACAGGTCCGGAGTCATCGTTTTTTATCCGAAAATGGATTTTTTGGACTGTACCAAAAATGATTCAATATGTCAATTGGATCGTGCCTCATGTTGAATAACCACTTTTTAAACCCTCACAGTGACCAAAATTGCCATTTTTACAGAGTTTTGCTTACTCAAAAGCTTCAATTTTGACCCGTTTCAGGCACAGAAATGACTTTAAACACACTTATTTTAGTTGACAAAGTCATAATTCACACCCAACAGTCAT
The DNA here is from genome assembly GCF_964263255.1 of Lissotriton vulgaris. Lineage (NCBI taxonomy): Eukaryota > Metazoa > Chordata > Amphibia > Caudata > Salamandridae > Lissotriton > Lissotriton vulgaris. The sequence continues at coordinate 73,720 of NW_028252400.1, read as the reverse complement.
TTAGAGTCAAAAGATTAAATGTTGAAATTTCATCATTATAGACCATTTTGGGATCGTTCAACAGGTCCGGAGTCATCGTTTTTTATCCGAAAATGGATTTTTTGGACTGTACCAAAAATGATTCAATATGTCAATTGGATCGTGCCTCATGTTGAATAACCACTTTTTAAACCCTCACAGTGACCAAAATTGCCATTTTTACAGAGTTTTGCTTACTCAAAAGCTTCCATTTTGACCCGTTTCAGGCACAGAAATGACTTTAAACACACTTATTTTAGTTGACAAAGTCATAATTCACATCCAACAGTCATTTAGAGTCAAAAGATTAAATGTTAAAATTTCATCCATATTGACCATTTTAGGATCGTTCGACAGGTCCGGAGTCATCGTTTTTCATCCGAAAATTGATTTTTGGGACTGTACCAAAAATGATTCAAAATGTCAATTGGATCATGCCTCATGTTGAATAACCACTTTTTAAACCCTCACAGTGACCAAAATTGCCATTTTTACAGAGTTTTGCTTACTCAAAAGCTTAAATTTTGACCCGTTTCAGGCACAGAAATGACTTTAAACACACTTATTTTAGTTGACAAAGTCATAATTCACACCCAACAGTCATTTAGAGTCAAAAGATTAAATGTTGAAATTTCATCATTATAGACCATTTTGGGATCGTTCGACAGGTCCGGAGTCATCGTTTTTTATCCGAAAATGGATTTTTTGGACTGTACCAAAAATGATTCAATATGTCAATTGGATCGTGCCTCATGTTGAATAACCACTTTTTAAACCCTCACAGTGACCAAAATTGCCATTTTTACAGAGTTTTGCTTACTCAAAAGCTTCAATTTTGACCCGTTTCAGGCACAGAAATGACTTTAAACACACTTATTTTAGTTGACAAAGCCATAATTCACATTCAACAGTCATTTAGAGTCAAAAGATTAAATGTTAAAATGTCATCATTATAGACCATTTTGGGAACGTTCGACAGGTCCGGAGTCATCGTTTTTCATCCGAAAATTGATTTTTTGGACTGTACCAAAAATGATTCAATATGTCAATTGGATCGTGCCTCATGTTGAATAACCACTTTTTAAACCCTCACAGTGACCAACATTGCCATTTTTACAGAGTTTTGCTTACTCAAAAGCTTCAATTTTGACCCGTTTCAGGCACAGAAATGACTTTAAACACACTTATTTTAGTTGACAAAGCCATAATTCACATTCAACAGTCATTTGGAGTCAAAAGATTAAATGTTAAAATGTCATCATTATAGACCATTTTGGGATCGTTCGACAGGTCCGGAGTCATCGTTTTTCATCCGAAAATTGATTTTTTGGACTGTACCAAAAATGATTCAAAATGTCAATTGGATCATGCCTCATGTTGAATAACCACTTTTTAAACCCTCACAGTGACCAAAATTGCCATTTTTACAGAGTTTTGCTTACTCAAAAGCTTCAATTTTGACCCGTTTCAGGCACAGAAATGACTTTAAACACACTTATTTTAGTTGACAAAGTCATAATTCACATCCAACAGTAATTTAGAGTCAAAAGATTAAATGTTAAAATGTCATAATTATAGACCATTTTGGGATCGTTCGACAGGTCCGGAGTCATCGTTTTTCATCCGAAAATTGATTTTTTGGACTGTACCAAAAATGATTCAATATGTCAATTGGATCGTGCCTCATGTTGAATAACCACTTTTTAAACCCTCACAGTGACCAAAATTGCCATTTTTACAGAGTTTTGCTTACTCAAAAGCTTCAATTTTGACCCGTTTCAGGCACAGAAATGACTTTAAACACACTTATTTTAGTTGACAAAGCCATAATTCACATTCAACAGTCATTTGGAGTCAAAAGATTAAATGTTAAAATGTCATCATTATAGACCATTTTGGGATCGTTCGACAGGTCCGGAGTCATAGTTTTTCATCCGAAAATTGATTTTTTGGACTGTACCAAAAATGATTCAAAATGTCAATTGGATCATGCCTCATGTTGAATAACCACTTTTTAAACCCTCACAGTGACCAAAATTGCCATTTTTACAGAGTTTTGCTTACTCAAAAGCTTCAATTTTGACCCGTTTCAGGCACAGAAATGACTTTAAACACACTTATTTTAGTTGACAAAGTCATAATTCACATCCAACAGTAATTTAGAGTCAAAAGATTAAATGTTAAAATGTCATCATTATAGACCATTTTGGGATCGTTCGACAGGTCCGGAGTCATCGTTTTTCATCCGAAATTTGATTTTTTGGACTGTACCAAAAATTATTCAAAATGTCAATTGGATCATGCCTCATGTTGAATAACCACTTTTTAAACCCTCACAGTGACCAAAATTGCCATTTTTACAGAGTTTTGCTTACTCAAAAGCTTCAATTTTGACCCGTTTCCGGCACAGAAATGACTTTAAACACACTTATTCTAGTTAACAAAGTCATAATTCACATCCAACAGTCATTTAGAGTCAAAAGATTAAATGTTGAAATTTCATCCATATTGACCATTTTGGGATCGATCGACAGGTCCGGAGTCATCGTTTTTCATCCGAAAATTGATTTTTTGGACTGTACCAAAAATGATTCAAAATGTCAATTGGATCATGCCTCAGGTTGAATAACCACTTTTTAAACCTTCACAGTGACCAAAATTGCCATTTTTACAGAGTTTTACTTACTCAAAAGCTTCAATTTTGACCCGTTTCAGGCACAGAAATGACTTTAAACACACTTATTCTAGTTAACAAAGTCATAATTCACATCCAACAGTCATTTAGAGTCAAAAGATTAAATGTTGAAATTTCATCCATATTGACCATTTTGGGATCGTTCAACAGGTCCGGAGTCATCGTTTTTCATCCGAAAATTGATTTTTTTGACTGTACCAAAAATGATTCAAAATGTCAATTGGATCATGCCTCATGTTGAATAACCACTTTTTAAACCCTCACAGTGACCAAAATTGCCATTTTTACAGAGTTTTGCTTACTCAAAAGCTTCCATTTTGACCCGTTTCAGGCACAGAAATGACTTTAAACACACCTATTTTAGTTGACAAAGTCACAATTCACATCCAACAGTCATTTAGAGTCAAAAGATTAAATGTTGAAATTTCCTCCATGTTGACCATTTTGGGATCGTTCGACAGGTCCGGAGTCATCGTTTTTCATCCGAAAATTGATTTTTTGGACTGTACCAAAAATGATTCAAAATGTCGATTGGATCGTGCATCATGTTGAATAACCACTTTATAAACCCTCACAGTGACCAGAATTGCCATTTTTACAGAGTTGGGCTTACTCAAAAGCTTCCCTTTTGACCCGTTTCAGGCACAGAAATGACTTTAAACACACTTATTTTAGTTGACAAAGTCATAATTCACATCCAACAGTCATTTAGAGTCAAAAGATTAAATGTTGAAATTTCATCCATATTGACCATTTTGGGATCGTTCGACAGGTCCGGAGTCATCGTTTTTCATCCGAAAATTGATTTTTTGGACTGTACCAAAAATGATTCAATATGTCAATTGGATCGTGCCTCATGTTGAATAACCACTTTTTAAACCCTCACAGTGACCAAAATTGCCATTTTTACAGAGTTTTGCTAACTCAAAAGCTTCAATTTTGACCCGTTTCAGGCACAGAAATGACTTTAAACACACTTATTTTAGTTGACAAAGTCATAATTCACATCCAACAGTAATTTAGAGTCAAAAGATTAAATGTTAAAATGTCATCATTATAGACCATTTTGGGATCGTTCGACAGGTCCGGAGTCATCGTTTTTCATCCGAAAATTGATTTTATGGACTGTACCAAAAATGATTCAAAATGTCAATTGGATCATGCCTCATGTTGAATAACCACTTTTTAAACCCTCACAGTGACCAAAATTGCCATTTTTACAGAGTTTTGCTTACTCAAAAGCTTCAATTTTGACCCGTTTCCGGCACAGAAATGACTTTAAACACACTTATTCTAGTTAACAAAGTCATAATTCACATCCAACAGTCATTTAGAGTCAAAAGATTAAATGTTGAAATTTCATCCATATTGACCATTTTGGGATCGATCGACAGGTCCGGAGTCATCGTTTTTCATCCGAAAATTGATTTTTTGGACTGTACCAAAAATGATTCAAAATGTCAATTGGTTCATGCCTCAGGTTGAATAACCACTTTTTAAACCTTCACAGTGACCAAAATTGCCATTTTTACAGAGTTTTACTTACTCAAAAGCTTCAATTTTGACCCGTTTCAGGCACAGAAATGACTTTAAACACACTTATTCTAGTTAACAAAGTCATAATTCACATCCAACAGTCATTTAGAGTCAAAAGATTAAATGTTGAAATTTCATCCATATTGACCATTTTGGGATCGCTCGACAGGTCCGGAGTCATCGTTTTTCATCCGAAAATTGATTTTTTGGACTGTACCAAAAATGATTCAAAATGTCAATTGGATCATGCCTCATGTTGAATAACCACTTTTTAAACGCTCACAGGGACCAAAATTGCCATTTTTACAGAGTTTTGCTTACTCAAAGCTTCAAATTTGACCCGTTTCAGGCACAGAAATGACTTTAAACACACTTATTTTAGTTGACAAAGTCATAATTCACATCCAACAGTAATTTAGAGTCAAAAGATAAAATGTTAAAATGTCATCATTATAGACCATTTTGGGATCGTTCGACAGGTCCGGAGTCATCGTTTTTCATCCGAAATTTGATTTTTTGGACTGTACCAAAAATGATTCAAAATGTCAATTGGATCGTGCCTCTTGTTGAATAACCACTTTTTAAACCCTCACTGTGACCAAAATTGCCATTTTTACAGAGTTTTGCTTACTCAAAAGCTTCAATTTTGACCCGTTTCCGGCACAGAAATGACTTTAAACACACTTATTCTAGTTAAAAAAGTCATAATTCACATCCAACAGTCATTTAGAGTCAAAAGATTAAATGTTGAAATGTCATCATTATAGACCATTTTGGGATCGTTCGACAGGTCCGGAGTCATCGTTTTTCATCCGAAAATTGATTTTTTGGACTGTACCAAAAATGATTCAAAATGTCAATTGGATCATGCCTCATGTTGAATAACCACTTTTTAAACCCTCACAGTGACCAAAATTGCCATTTTTACAGAGTTTTGCTTACTCAAAAGCTTCAATTTTGACCCGTTTCCGGCACAGAAATGACTTTAAACACACTTATTCTAGTTAACAAAGTCATAATTCACATCCAACAGTCATTTAGAGTCAAAAGATTAAATGTTGAAATTTCATCCATATTGACCATTTTGGGATCGATCGACAGGTCCGGAGTCATCGTTTTTCATCCGAAAATTGATTTTTTGGACTGTACCAAAAATGATTCAAAATGTCAATTGGTTCATGCCTCAGGTTGAATAACCACTTTTTAAACCTTCACAGTGACCAAAATTGCCATTTTTACAGAGTTTTACTTACTCAAAAGCTTCAATTTTGACCCGTTTCAGGCACAGAAATGACTTTAAACACACTTATTCTAGTTAACAAAGTCATAATTCACATCCAACAGTCATTTAGAGTCAAAAGATTAAATGTTGAAATTTCATCCATATTGACCATTTTGGGATCGCTCGACAGGTCCGGAGTCATCGTTTTTCATCCGAAAATTGATTTTTTGGACTGTACCAAAAATGATTCAAAATGTCGATTGGATCGTGCATCATGTTGAATAACCACTTTATAAACCCTCACAGTGACCAAAATTGCCATTTTTACAGAGTTTTACTTACTCAAAAGCTTCAATTTTGACCCGTTTCAGGCACAGAAATGACTTTAAACACACCTATTTTAGTTGACAAAGTCAAAATTCACATCCAACAGTCATTTAGAGTCAAAAGATTAAATGTTGAAATTTCATCCATATTGACCATTTTGGGATCGTTCGACAGGTCCGGAGTCATCGTTTTTCATCCGAAAATTGATTTTTTGGACTGTACCAAAAATGATTCAAAATGTCAATTGGATCATGCCTCATGTTGAATAACCACTTTTTAAACGCTCACAGGGACCAAAATTGCCATTTTTACAGAGTTTTGCTTACTCAAAGCTTCAAATTTGACCCGTTTCAGGCACAGAAATGACTTTAAACACACTTATTTTAGTTGACAAAGTCATAATTCACATCCAACAGTAATTTAGAGTCAAAAGATAAAATGTTAAAATTTCATCATTATAGACCATTTTGGGATCGTTCGACAGGTCCGGAGTCATCGTTTTTCATCCGAAAATAGATTTTTTGGACTGTACCAAAAATGATTCAAAATGTCAATTGGATCGTGCCTCTTGTTGAATAACCACTTTTTAAACCCTCACTGTGACCAAAATTGCCATTTTTACAGAGTTTTGCTTACTCAAAAGCTTCAATTTTGACCCGTTTCAGGCACAGAAATGACTTTAAACACACTTATTTTAGTTGACAAAGCCATAATTCACATTCAACAGTCATTTAGAGTCAAAAGATTAAATGTTAAAATGTCATCATTATAGACCATTTTGGGAACGTTCGACAGGTCCGGAGTCATCGTTTTTCATCCGAAAATTGATTTTTTGGACTGTACCAAAAATGATTCAATATGTCAATTGGATCGTGCCTCATGTTGAATAACCACTTTTTAAACCCTCACAGTGACCAAAATTGCCATTTTTACAGAGTTTTGCTTACTCAAAAGCTTCAATTTTGACCCGTTTCAGGCACAGAAATGACTTTAAACACACTTATTTTAGTTGACAAAGCCATAATTCACATTCAACAGTCATTTGGAGTCAAAAGATTAAATGTTAAAATGTCATCATTATAGACCTTTTTGGGATCGTTCGACAGGTCCGGAGTCATCGTTTTTCATCCGAAAATTGATTTTTTGGACTGTACCAAAAATGATTCAAAATGTCAATTGGATCATGCCTCATGTTGAATAACCACTTTTTAAACCCTCACAGTGACCAAAATTGCCATTTTTACAGAGTTTTGCTTACTCAAAAGCTTCAATTTTGACCCGTTTCAGGCACAGAAATGACTTTAAACACACTTATTTTAGTTGACAAAGTCATAATTCACATCCAACAGTAATTTAGAGTCAAAAGATTAAATGTTAAAATGTCATCATTATAGACCATTTTGGGATCGTTCGACAGGTCCGGAGTCATCGTTTTTCATCCGAAATTTGATTTTTTGGACTGTACCAAAAATTATTCAAAATGTCAATTGGATCATGCCTCATGTTGAATAACCACTTTTTAAACCCTCACAGTGACCAAAATTGCCATTTTTACAGAGTTTTGCTTACTCAAAAGCTTCAATTTTGACCCGTTTCCGGCACAGAAATGACTTTAAACACACTTATTCTAGTTAACAAAGTCATAATTCACATCCAACAGTCATTTAGAGTCAAAAGATTAAATGTTGAAATTTCATCCATATTGACCATTTTGGGATCGATCGACAGGTCCGGAGTCATCGTTTTTCATCCGAAAATTGATTTTTTGGACTGTACCAAAAATGATTCAAAATGTCAATTGGATCATGCCTCAGGTTGAATAACCACTTTTTAAACCTTCACAGTGACCAAAATTGCCATTTTTACAGAGTTTTACTTACTCAAAAGCTTCAATTTTGACCCGTTTCAGGCACAGAAATGACTTTAAACACACTTATTCTAGTTAACAAAGTCATAATTCACATCCAACAGTCATTTAGAGTCAAAAGATTAAATGTTGAAATTTCATCCATATTGACCATTTTGGGATCGTTCAACAGGTCCGGAGTCATCGTTTTTCATCCGAAAATTGATTTTTTGGACTGTACCAAAAATGATTCAAAATGTCAATTGGATCATGCCTCATGTTGAATAACCACTTTTTAAACCCTCACAGTGACCAAAATTGCCATTTTTACAGAGTTTTGCTTACTCAAAAGCTTCCATTTTGACCCGTTTCAGGCACAGAAATGACTTTAAACACACCTATTTTAGTTGACAAAGTCACAATTCACATCCAACAGTCATTTAGAGTCAAAAGATTAAATGTTGAAATTTCCTCCATGTTGACCATTTTGGGATCGTTCGACAGGTCCGGAGTCATCGTTTTTCATCCGAAAATTGATTTTTTGGACTGTACCAAAAATGATTCAAAATGTCGATTGGATCGTGCATCATGTTGAATAACCACTTTATAAACCCTCACAGTGACCAGAATTGCCATTTTTACAGAGTTGGGCTTACTCAAAAGCTTCCCTTTTGACCCGTTTCAGGCACAGAAATGACTTTAAACACACTTATTTTAGTTGACAAAGTCATAATTCACATCCAACAGTCATTTAGAGTCAAAAGATTAAATGTTGAAATTTCATCCATATTGACCATTTTGGGATCGTTCGACAGGTCCGGAGTCATCGTTTTTCATCCGAAATTTGATTTTTTGGACTGTACCAAAAATTATTCAAAATGTCAATTGGATCATGCCTCATGTTGAATAACCACTTTTTAAACCCTCACAGTGACCAAAATTGCCATTTTTACAGAGTTTTGCTTACTCAAAAGCTTCAATTTTGACCCGTTTCCGGCACAGAAATGACTTTAAACACACTTATTCTAGTTAACAAAGTCATAATTCACATCCAACAGTCATTTAGAGTCAAAAGATTAAATGTTGAAATTTCATCCATATTGACCATTTTGGGATCGATCGACAGGTCCGGAGTCATCGTTTTTCATCCGAAAATTGATTTTTTGGACTGTACCAAAAATGATTCAAAATGTCAATTGGTTCATGCCTCAGGTTGAATAACCACTTTTTAAACCTTCACAGTGACCAAAATTGCCATTTTTACAGAGTTTTACTTACTCAAAAGCTTCAATTTAGACCCGTTTCAGGCACAGAAATGACTTTAAACACACTTATTCTAGTTAACAAAGTCATAATTCACATCCAACAGTCATTTAGAGTCAAAAGATTAAATGTTGAAATTTCATCCATATTGACCATTTTGGGATCGCTCGACAGGTCCGGAGTCATCGTTTTTCATCCGAAAATTGATTTTTTGGACTGTACCAAAAATGATTCAAAATGTCGATTGGATCGTGCATCATGTTGAATAACCACTTTATAAACCCTCACAGTGACCAAAATTGCCATTTTTACAGAGTTTTACTTACTCAAAAGCTTCAATTTTGACCCGTTTCAGTCACAGAAATGACTTTAAACACACCTATTTTAGTTGACAAAGTCAAAATTCACATCCAACAGTCATTTAGAGTCAAAAGATTAAATGTTGAAATTTCATCCATATTGACCATTTTGGGATCGTTCGACAGGTCCGGAGTCATCGTTTTTCATCCGAAAATTGATTTTTTGGACTGTACCAAAAATGATTCAAAATGTCAATTGGATCATGCCTCATGTTGAATAACCACTTTTTAAACGCTCACAGGGACCAAAATTGCCATTTTTACAGAGTTTTGCTTACTCAAAGCTTCAAATTTGACCCGTTTCAGGCACAGAAATGACTTTAAACACACTTATTTTAGTTGACAAAGTCATAATTCACATCCAACAGTAATTTAGAGTCAAAAGATAAAATGTTAAAATTTCATCATTATAGACCATTTTGGGATCGTTCGACAGGTCCGGAGTCATCGTTTTTCATCCGAAAATAGATTTTTTGGACTGTACCAAAAATGATTCAAAATGTCAATTGGATCGTGCCTCTTGTTGAATAACCACTTTTTAAACCCTCACTGTGACCAAAATTGCCATTTTTACAGAGTTTTGCTTACTCAAAAGCTTCAATTTTGACCCCTTTCAGGCACAGACATGAATTTAAACACACTTATTCTATTTGACAAAGTCATAATTCACATCCAACAGTCATTTAGAGTCAAAAGATTAAATGTTGAAATTTCATCATTATAGAACATTTTGGGATTGTTCGACAGGTCCGGAGTCATCGTTTTTTATCCGAAAATGGATTTTTTGGACTGTACCAAAAATGATTCAATATGTCAATTGGATCGTGCCTCATGTTGAATAACCACTTTTTAAACCCTCACAGTGACCAAAATTGCCATTTTTACAGAGTTTTGCTTACTCAAAAGCTTCAATTTTGACCCGTTTCAGGCACAGAAATGACTTTAAACACACTTATTTTAGTTGACAAAGTCATAATTCACACCCAACAGTCATTTAGAGTCAAAAGATTAAATGTTGAAATTTCATCATTATAGACCATTTTGGGATCGTTCGACAGGTCCGGAGTCATCGTTTTTTATCCGAAAATGGATTTTTTGGACTGTACCAAAAATGATTCAATATGTCAATTGGATCGTGCCTCATGTTGAATAACCACTTTTTAAACCCTCACAGTGACCAAAATTGCCATTTTTACAGAGTTTTGCTTACTCAAAAGCTTCCATTTTGACCCGTTTCAGGCACAGAAATGACTTTAAACACACTTATTTTAGTTGACAAAGTCATAATTCACATCCAACAGTCATTTAGAGTCAAAAGATTAAATGTTAAAATTTCATCCATATTGACCATTTTAGGATCGTTCGACAGGTCCGGAGTCATCGTTTTTCATCCGAAAATTGATTTTTGGGACTGTACCAAAAATGATTCAAAATGTCAATTGGATCATGCCTCATGTTGAATAACCACTTTTTAAACCCTCACAGTGACCAAAATTGCCATTTTTACAGAGTTTTGCTTACTCAAAAGCTTAAATTTTGACCCGTTTCAGGCACAGAAATGACTTTAAACACACTTATTTTAGTTGACAAAGTCATAATTCACACCCAACAGTCATTTAGAGTCAAAAGATTAAATGTTGAAATTTCATCATTATAGACCATTTTGGGATCGTTCGACAGGTCCGGAGTCATCGTTTTTTATCCGAAAATGGATTTTTTGGACTGTACCAAAAATGATTCAATATGTCAATTGGATCGTGCCTCATGTTGAATAACCACTTTTTAAACCCTCACAGTGACCAAAATTGCCATTTTTACAGAGTTTTGCTTACTCAAAAGCTTCAATTTTGACCCGTTTCAGGCACAGAAATGACTTTAAACACACTTATTTTAGTTGACAAAGCCATAATTCACATTCAACAGTCATTTAGAGTCAAAAGATTAAATGTTAAAATGTCATCATTATAGACCATTTTGGGAACGTTCGACAGGTCCGGAGTCATCGTTTTTCATCCGAAAATTGATTTTTTGGACTGTACCAAAAATGATTCAAAATGTCAAGTGGATCATGCCTCATGTTGAATAACCACTTTTTAAACCCTCACAGTGACCAAAATTGCCATTTTTACAGAGTTTTGCTTATTCAAAAGCTTCCATTTTGACCCGTTTCAGGCACAGAAATGACTTTAAACACACTTATTTTAGTTGACAAAGTCATAATTCACATCCAACAGTCATTTAGAGTCAAAAGATTAAATGTTGAAATTTCATCATTATAGACCATTTTGGGATCGTTTGACAGGTCCGGAGTCATCGTTTTTTATCCGAAAATGGATTTTTTGGACTGTACCAAAAATGATTCAATATGTCAATTGGATCGTGCCTCATGTTGAATAACCACTTTTTAAACCCTCACAGTGACCAAAATTGCCATTTTTACAGAGTTTTGCTTACTCAAAAGCTTCAATTTTGACCCGTTTCAGGCACAGAAATGACTTTAAACACACTTATTTTAGTTGACAAAGTCATAATTCACACCCAACAGTCATTTAGAGTCAAAAGATTAAATGTTGAAATTTCATCATTATAGACCATTTTGGGATCGTTCGACAGGTCCGGAGTCATCGTTTTTTATCCGAAAATGGATTTTTTGGACTGTACCAAAAATGATTCAATATGTCAATTGGATCGTGCCTCATGTTGAATAACCACTTTTTAAACCCTCACAGTGACCAAAATTGCCATTTTTACAGAGTTTTGCTTACTCAAAAGCTTCCATTTTGACCCGTTTCAGGCACAGAAATGACTTTAAACACACTTATTTTAGTTGACAAAGTCATAATTCACATCCAACAGTCATTTAGAGTCAAAAGATTAAATGTTAAAATTTCATCCATATTGACCATTTTAGGATCGTTCGACAGGTCCGGAGTCATCGTTTTTCATCCGAAAATTGATTTTTGGGACTGTACCAAAAATGATTCAAAATGTCAATTGGATCATGCCTCATGTTGAATAACCACTTTTTAAACCCTCACAGTGACCAAAATTGCCATTTTTACAGAGTTTTGCTTACTCAAAAGCTTAAATTTTGACCCGTTTCAGGCACAGAAATGACTTTAAACACACTTATTTTAGTTGACAAAGTCATAATTCACACCCAACAGTCATTTAGAGTCAAAAGATTAAATGTTGAAATTTCATCATTATAGACCATTTTGGGATCGTTCGACAGGTCCGGAGTCATCGTTTTTTATCCGAAAATGGATTTTTTGGACTGTACCAAAAATGATTCAATATGTCAATTGGATCGTGCCTCATGTTGAATAACCACTTTTTAAACCCTCACAGTGACCAAAATTGCCATTTTTACAGAGTTTTGCTTACTCAAAAGCTTCAATTTTGACCCGTTTCAGGCACAGAAATGACTTTAAACACACTTATTTTAGTTGACAAAGCCATAATTCACATTCAACAGTCATTTAGAGTCAAAAGATTAAATGTTAAAATGTCATCATTATAGACCATTTTGGGAACGTTCGACAGGTCCGGAGTCATCGTTTTTCATGCGAAAATTGATTTTTTGGACTGTACCAAAAATGATTCAAAATGTCAAGTGGATCATGCCTCATGTTGAATAACCACTTTTTAAACCCTCACAGTGACCAAAATTGCCATTTTTACAGAGTTTTGCTTATTCAAAAGCTTCCATTTTGACCCGTTTCAGGCACAGAAATGACTTTAAACACACTTATTTTAGTTGACAAAGTCATAATTCACATCCAACAGTCATTTAGAGTCAAAAGATTAAATGTTGAAATTTCATCATTATAGACCATTTTGGGATCGTTTGACAGGTCCGGAGTCATCGTTTTTCATCCGAAAATTGATTTTTTGGACTGTACCAAAAATGATTCAAAATGTCAATTGGATCATGCCTCATGTTGAATAACCACTTTTTAAACCCTCACAGTGACCAAAATTGCCATTTTTACAGAGTTTTGCTTACTCAAAAGCTTCCATTTTGACCCGTTTCAGGCACAGAAATGACTTTAAACACACTTATTTTAGTTGACAAAGTCATAATTCACATCCAACAGTCATTTAGAGTCAAAAGATTAAATGTTGAAATTTCATCAATATTGACCATTTTGGGATCGTTCGACAGGTCCGGAGTCATCGTTTTTCATCTGAAAATTGATTTTTTGGACTGTACCAAAAATGATTCAAAATGTCAATTGGATCATGCCTCAGGTTGAATAACCACTTTTTAAACCCTCACAGTGACCAAAATTGCCATTTTTACAGAGTTTTGCTTCCTCAAAAGCTTCAATTTTGACCCATTTCAGGCACAGAAATGACTTTAAACACACTTATTCTAGTTAACAAAGTCATAATTCAAATCCAACAGTCATTTAGAGTCAAAAGATTAAATGTTGAAATTTCATCCATATTGACCATTTTGGGATCGTTCAACAGGTCCGGAGGCATCGTTTTTCATCCGAAAATTTATTTTTTGGACTGTACCAAAAATGATTCAAAATGTCAATTGGATTGTGCAACATGTTGAATAACCACTTTATAAACCCTCACAGTGACCAAAATTGCCATTTTTACAGAGTTGGGCTTACTCAAAAGCTTCCATTTTGACCCGTTTCAGACACAGAAATGACTTTAAACACACTTATTTTAGTTGACAAAGTCATAATTCACATCCAACAGTCATTTAGAGTCAAAAGATTAAATGTTAAAATTTCATCATTATAGACCATTTTGGGATCGTTCGACAGGTCCGGAGTCATCGTTTTTCATCAGAAAATTGATATTTTGTACTGTACCAAAAATGATTCAAAATGTCAATTGGATCATGCCTCATGTTGAATAACCACTTTTTAAACCCTCACAGGGACCAAAATTGCAATTTTTACAGAGTTTTGCTTACTCAAAAGCTCCAATTTTGACCTGTTTCAGGCACAGAAATGACTTTAAACACACTTATTTTAGTTGACAAAGTCATAATTCACATCCAACAGTAATTTAGAGTCAAAAGATTAAATGTTAAAATGTCATCATTATAGACCATTTTGGAATCGTTCAACAGGTCCGGAGTCATCGTTTTTCATCCGAAAATTTATTTTTTTAGACTGTACCAAAAATGATTCAAAATGTCAATTGGATTGTGCCTCATGTTGAATAACTACTTTTTAAACTCTCACAGTGACCAAAATTGCCATTTTTACAGAGTTTTGCTTACTCAAAAGCTTCCATTTTGACCCGTTTCAGGCACAGAAATGACTTTAAACACACTTATTTTAGTTGACAAAGTCATAATTCACATCAAACAGTCATTTAGAGTCAAAAGATTAAATGTTAAAATTTCATCCACATTGACCATTTTGGGATCGTTCGACAGGTCCGGAGTCATCGTTTTTCATCCGAAAATTTATTTTTTGGACTGTACCAAAAATGATTCAAAATGTCAATTGGATCGTGCCTCATGTTGAATAACCACTTTTTAAACCCTCACAGTGACCAAAATTGCCATTTTTACGGAGTTTTGCTTACTCAAAAGCTTCAACTTTGACCCGTTTCAGGCACAGAAATGACTTTAAACACACTTATTTTAGTTGACAAAGTCATAATTCACATCCAACAGTAATTTAGAGTCAAAAGATAAAATGTTAGAATTTCCTCATTATAGACCATTTTGGGATCGTTCGACAGGTCCGGAGTCAACGTTTTTCATCCGAAAATTGATTTTTTTGGACTGTACCAAAAATGATTCAAAATGTCAATTGGATCGTGCCTCTTGTTGAATAACCACTTTTTAAACCCTCACAGTGACCAAAATTGCCATTTTTACAGAGTTTTGCTTACTCAAAAGCTTCCATTTTGACCCGTTTCAGGCACAGAAATGACTTTAAACACACTTATTTTAGTTGACAAAGTCATAATTCACATCCAACAGTCATTTAGAGTGAAAAGATTAAATGTTAAAATTTCATCCATATTGACCATTTTGGGATCGTTCGACAGGTCCGGAGTCATCGTTTTTCATCCGGGAATTTATTTTTTGGACTGTACCAAAAATGATTCAAAATGTCAATTGGATCGTGCCTCATGTTGAATAACCACTTTTTAAACCCTCACAGTGACCAAAATTGCCATTTTTACAGAGTTTTGCTTACTCAAAAGCTTCAATTTTGACCCGTTTCAGGCACAGAAATGACTTTAAACACACGTATTTTAGTTGACAAAGTCATAATTCACATCCAACAGTCATTTAGAGTCAAAAGATTAAATGTTAAAATTTCATCCACATTGACCATTTTGGGATCGTTCGACAGGTCCGGAGTCATCGTTTTTCATCCGAAAATTGATTTTTTGGACTGTACCAAAAATGATTCAAAATGTCAATTGGACCGTGCCTCATGTTGAATAACCACTTTTTAAACCCTCACAGTGACCAAAATTGCCATTTTTACGGAGTTTTGCTTACTCAAAAGCTTCAACTTTGACCCGTTTCAGGCACAGAAATGACTTTAAACACACTTATTTTAGTTGACAAAGTCATAATTCACATCCAACAGTAATTTAGAGTCAAAAGATAAAATGTTAAAATTTCCTCATTATAGACCATTTTGGGATCGTTCGACAGGTCCGGAGTCAACGTTTTTCATCCGAAAATTGATTTTTTTGGACTGTACCAAAAATGATTCAAAATGTCAATTGGATCGTGCCTCTTGTTGAATAACCACTTTTTAAACCCTCACAGTGACCAAAATTGCCATTTTTACAGAGTTTTGCTTACTCAAAAGCTTCAATTTTGACCCGTTTCAGGCACAGAAATGACTTTAAACACACTTATTTTAGTTGACAAAGTCATAATTCACATCCAACAGTAATTTAGAGTCAAAAGATTAAATGTTAAAATGTCATCATTATAGACCATTTTGGAATCGTTCAACAGGTCCGGAGTCATCGTTTTTCATCCGAAAATTGATTTTTTTAGACTGTACCAAAAATGATTCAAAATGTCAATTGGATTGTGCCTCATGTTGAATAACTACTTTTTAAACCCTCACAGTGACCAAAATTGCCATTTTTACAGAGTTTTGCTTACTCAAAAGCTTCCATTTTGACCCGTTTCAGGCACAGAAATGACTTTAAACACACTTATTTTAGTTGACAAAGTCATAATTCACATCCAACAGTCATTTAGAGTCAAAAGATTAAATGTTAAAATTTCATCCACATTGACCATTTTGGGATCGTTCGACAGGTCCGGAGTCATCGTTTTTCATCCGAAAATTGATTTTTTGGACTGTACCAAAAATGATTCAAAATGTCAATTGGATCGTGCCTCATGTTGAATAACCCCTTTTTAAACCCTCACAGTGACCAAAATTGCCATTTTTACGGAGTTTTGCTTACTCAAAAGCTTCAACTTTGACCCGTTTCAGGCACAGAAATGACTTTAAACACACTTATTTTAGTTGACAAAGTCATAATTCACATCCAACAGTAATTTAGAGTCAAAAGATAAAATGTTAAAATTTCCTCATTATAGACCATTTTGGGATCGTTCGACAGGTCCGGAGTCAACGTTTTTCATCCGAAAATTTATTTTTTTGGACTGTACCAAAAATGATTCAAAATGTCAATTGGATCGTGCCTCTTGTTGAATAACCACTTTTTAAACCCTCACAGTGACCAAAATTGCCATTTTTACAGAGTTTTGCTTACTCAAAAGCTTCCATTTTGACCCGTTTCAGGCACAGAAATGACTTTAAACACACTTATTTTAGTTGACAAAGTCATAATTCACATCCAACAGTCATTTAGAGTCAAAAGATGAAATGTTAAAATTTCATCCATATTGACCATTTTGGGATCGTTCGACAGGTCCGGAGTCATCGTTTTTCATCCGAAAATTGATTTTTTTGACTGTACCAAAAATGATTCAAAATGTCAATTGGATCGTGCCTCATGTTGAATAACCACTTTTTAAACCCTCACAGTGACCAAAATTGCCATTTTTACGGAGTTTTGCTTACTCAAAAGCTTCAACTAGGACCCGTTTCAGGCACAGAAATGACTTTAAACACACTTATTTTAGTTGACAAAGTCATAATTCACATCCAACAGTAATTTAGAGTCAAAAGAAAAAATGTTAAAATGTCATCATTATAGACCATTTTGGAATCGTTCAACAGGTCCGGAGTCATCGTTTTTCATCCGAAAATTGATTTTTTTAGACTGTACCAAAAATGATTCAAAATGTCAATTGGATCATGCCTCATGTTGAATAACCACTTGTTAAACCATCATAGTGACCAAAATTGCCATTTTTACAGAGTTTTGCTTGTTCAAAAGCTTCCATTTTGACCCGTTTCAGGCACAGAAATGACTTTAAACACACTTATTTTAGTTGACAAAGTCATAATTCACATCCAACAGTCATTTAGAGTCAAAAGATTAAATGTTAAAATTTCATCCATATTGACCATTTTGGGATCGTTCGACAGGTCCGGAGTCATCGTTTTTCATCCGAAAATTTATTTTTTGGACTGTACCAAAAATGATTCAAAATGTCAATTGGATCGTGCCTCATGTTGAATAACCACTTTTTAAACCCTCACAGTGACCAAAATTGCCATTTTTACAGAGTTTTGCTTACTCAAAAGCTTCAATTTTGACCCGTTTCAGGCACAGACATGAATTTAAACACACTTATTCTAGTTGACAAAGTCATAATTCACATCCAACAGTCATTTAGAGTCAAAAGATTAAATGTTAAAATTTCATCATTATAGACCATTTTGGGATCGTTCGACAGGTCCGGAGTCATCGTTTTTCATCCGAAAATTGATTTTTTGGACTGTACCAAAAATGATTCAAAATGTCAATTGGATCATGCCTCATGTTGAATAACCACTTTTTAAACCCTCACAGTGAGCAAAATTGCCATTTTTACAGAGTTTTGCTTACTCAAAAGCTTCAATTTTGACTCGTTTCAGGCACAGAAATGACTTTAAACACACTTTTTTCTAGTTAACAAAGTCATAAATCACATCCATCAGTCATTTAGAGTCAACAGATTAAATGTTAAAATTTCATCATTATAGACCATTTTGGGATCGTTCGACAGGTCCGGAGTCATCGCTTTTCATCCGAAAATTTATTTTTTGGACTGTACCAAAAATGATTCAAAATGTCAATTGGATCATGCCTCATGTTGAATAACCACTTTTTAAACCCTCACAGTGACCAAAATTGCCATTTTTACAGAGTTTTGCTTACTCAAAAGCTTCAATTTTGACCCATTTCAGGAACAGAAATGACTTTAAACACACTTATTTTAGTTGACAAAGTCATAATTCACATCCAACAGTTGTTTGGAGTCAAAAGATTAAATGTTAAAATTTCATCGATATGGACCATTTTTGGGGACGTTCGACAGGTCCGGAGTCATCGTTTTTCATCAGAAAATGATTTTTTTGGACTATACCAAAAATGATTCAAAATGTCAAATGGATTGTGCCTCATGTTGAATAACCACTTTTTAACCCCTCAGAGAGACCAAAATTGCCATTTTTACAGAGTTTTGCTTACACAAAAGCTTCAATTTTGACCAATTTCAGGCACATAAATGACTTAAACACACTTATTTTAGTTGAAAAAGACTTAATTCACATCCAACAGTTGTTTGGAGTCAAAAGATTAAATGTTAAAATTTCATCGATATGGACCATTTTGGGGACGTTCGACAGGTCCGGAGTCATCGTTTTTCATCAAAAAATTAATTTTTTGGACTGTACCAAAAATGATTCAAAATGTCAAAGTGATCGTGCCTCATGTTGAATAACCACTTTTTAACCCCTCAGAGTGACCAAAATTGCCATTTTTACAGAGTTTTGCTTACTCAAAAGTTTCAATTTTGACCAATTTCAGGCACATAAATGACTTTAAACACACTTATTTTAGTTGAAAAAGTCATAATTCACATCCAACAGTCGTTTGGAGTCAAAAGATTAAATGTTAAAATTTCATCGATATGGACCATTTTGGGGACGTTCGACAGGTCCGGAGTCATCGTTTTTCATCAGAAAATGAATTTTTTGGACTATACCAAAAATGATTCAAAATGTCAAATAGATCGTGCCTCGTGTTGAATAACCACTTTTTAACCCCTCAGAGTGACCAAAATTGCCATTTTAACAGAGTTTTGCTTACACAAAAGCTTCAATTTTGACCAATTTCAGGCACATAAATGACTTTAAACACACTTATTTTAGTTGAAAAAGACTTAATTCACATCCAACAGTCGTTTGGAGTCAAAAGATTAAATGTAAAATTTCATCGATATGGACCATTTTGGGGACGTTCGACAGGTCCGGAGTCATCGTTTTTCATCAGAAAATGAATTTTTCGGACTATACCAAAAATGATTCAAAATGTCAAAGTGATCGTGCCTCATGCTGAATAACCACTTTTTAAGCCCTCAGAGTGACCAAAATTGCCATTTTTACAGAGTTTTGCTTACTCAAAAGTTTCAATTTTGACCAATTTCAGGCACATAAATGACTTTAAACACACTTATTTTTGTTGAAAAAGTCATAATTCACATCCAACAGTCGTTTGGAGTCAAAAGATTAAATGTAAAATTTCATCGATATGGACCATTTTGGGGACGTTCGACAGGTCCGGAGTCATCGTTTTTCATCAGAAAATGAATTTTTGGGACTATACCAAAAATGATTCAAAATGTCAAATGGATTGTGCCTCATGTTGAATAACCACTTTTTTACCCTCAGAGAGACCAAAATTGCCATTTTTACAGAGTTTTGCTTACTCAAAAGTTTCAATTTTGACCAATTTCAGGCACATAAATGACTTTAAACACACTTATTTTAGTTGAAAAAGTCATAATTCACATCCAACAGTCGTTTGGAGTCAAAAGATTAAATGTTAAAATTTCATTGATATGGACCATTTTGGGGACGTTCGACTGGTCCGGAGTCATCGTTTTTCATCAGAAAATGAATTTTTCGGACTATACCAAAAATGATTCAAAATGTCAAATGGATTGTGCCTCATGTTGAATAACCACTTTTTAACCCCTCAGAGTGACCAACATTGCCATTTTTACAGAGTTTTGCTTACACAAAAGCTTCAATTTTGACCAATTTCAGGCACATAAATGACTTAAACACACTTATTTTAGTTGAAAAAGACTTAATTCACATCCAACAGTCATTTGGAGTCAAAAGATTAAATGTTAAAATTTCTTCGATATGGACCAATTTGGGGACGTTCGACAGGTCCGGAGTCATCGTTTTTCATCAGAAAATGAATTTTACAGACTATACCAAAAATGATTCAAAATGTCAAATAGATCGTGCCTCGTGTTGAATAACCACTTTTTAACCCCTCAGAGTGACCAAAATTGCCATTTTAACAGAGTTTTGCTTACACAAAAGCTTAAATTTTGACCAATTTCAGGCACATAAATGACTTAAACACACTTATTTTAGTTGAAAAAGACTTAATTCACATCCAACAGTTGTTTGGAGTCAAAAGATTAAATGTTAAAATTTCATCGATATGGACCATTTTGGGGACGTTCGACAGGTCCGGAGTCATCGTTTTTCATCAAAAAATTAATTTTTTGGACTGTACCAAAAATGATTCAAAATGTCAAAGTGATCGTGCCTCATGTTGAATAACCACTTTTTAACCCCTCAGAGTGACCAAAATTGCCATTTTTACAGAGTTTTGCTTACTCAAAAGTTTCAATTTTGACCCGTTTCAGGCACAGACATGAATTTAAACACACTTATTCTAGTTGACAAAGTCATAATTCACATCCAACAGTCATTTAGAGTCAAAAAATTAAATGTTAAAATTTCATCATTATAGACCATTTTGGGATCGTTCGACAGGTCCGGAGTCATCGTTTTTCATCCGAAAATTGATTTTTTGGACTGTACCAAAAATGATTCAAAATGTCAATTGGATCATGCCTCATGTTGAATAACCACTTTTTAAACCATCATAGTGACCAAAATTGCCATTTTTACAGAGTTTTGCTTACTCAAAAGCTTCAATTTTGACCCGTTTCAGGCACAGAAATGACTTTAAACACACTTATTTTAGTTGACAAAGTCATAATTCACATCCAACAGTAATTTAGAGTCAAAAGATTAAATGTTAAAATGTCATCATTATAGACCATTTTGGAATCGTTCAACAGGTCCGGAGTCATCGTTTTTCATCCGAAAATTGATTTTTTTAGACTGTACCAAAAATGATTCAAAATGTCAATTGGATTGTGCCTCATGTTGAATAACTACTTTTTAAACCCTCACAGTGACCAAAATTGCCATTTTTACAGAGTTTTGCTTACTCAAAAGCTTCCATTTTGACCCGTTTCAGGCACAGAAATGACTTTAAACACACTTATTTTAGTTGACAAAGTCATCATTCACATCCAACAGTCATTTAGAGTCAAAAGATTAAATGTTAAAATTTCATCCACATTGACCATTTTGGGATCGTTCGACAAGTCCGGAGTCATCGTTTTTCATCCGAAAATTGATTTTTTGGACTGTACCAAAAATGATTCAAAATGTCAATTGGATCGTGCCTCATGTTGAATAACCCCTTTTTAAACCCTCACAGTGACCAAAATTGCCATTTTTACGGAGTTTTGCTTACTCAAAAGCTTCAACTTTGACCCGTTTCAGGCACAGAAATGACTTTAAACACACTTATTTTAGTTGACAAAGTCATAATTCACATCCAACAGTAATTTAGAGTCAAAAGATAAAATGTTAAAATTTCCTCATTATAGACCATTTTGGGATCGTTCGACAGGTCCGGAGTCAACGTTTTTCATCCGAAAATTTATTTTTTTGGACTGTACCAAAAATGATTCAAAATGTCAATTGGATCGTGCCTCTTGTTGAATAACCACTTTTTAAACCCTCACAGTGACCAAAATTGCCATTTTTACAGAGTTTTGCTTACTCAAAAGCTTCCATTTTGACCCGTTTCAGGCACAGAAATGACTTTAAACACACTTATTTTAGTTGACAAAGTCATAATTCACATCCAACAGTCATTTAGAGTCAAAAGATGAAATGTTAAAATTTCATCCATATTGACCATTTTGGGATCGTTCGACAGGTCCGGAGTCATCGTTTTTCATCCGAAAATTGATTTTTTTGACTGTACCAAAAATGATTCAAAATGTCAATTGGATCGTGCCTCATGTTGAATAACCACTTTTTAAACCCTCACAGTGACCAAAATTGCCATTTTTACGGAGTTTTGCTTACTCAAAAGCTTCAACTAGGACCCGTTTCAGGCACAGAAATGACTTTAAACACACTTATTTTAGTTGACAAAGTCATAATTCACATCCAACAGTAATTTAGAGTCAAAAGAAAAAATGTTAAAATGTCATCATTATAGACCATTTTGGAATCGTTCAACAGGTCCGGAGTCATCGTTTTTCATCCGAAAATTGATTTTTTTAGACTGTACCAAAAATGATTCAAAATGTCAATTGGATCATGCCTCATGTTGAATAACCACTTGTTAAACCATCATAGTGACCAAAATTGCCATTTTTACAGAGTTTTGCTTGTTCAAAAGCTTCCATTTTGACCCGTTTCAGGCACAGAAATGACTTTCAAACACTTATTTTAGTTGACAAAGTCATAATTCACATCCAACAGTCATTTAGAGTCAAAAGATTAAATGTTAAAATTTCATCCATATTGACCATTTTGGGATCGTTCGACAGGTCCGGAGTCATCGTTTTTCATCCGAAAATTTATTTTTTGGACTGTACCAAAAATGATTCAAAATGTCAATTGGATCGTGCCTCATGTTGAATAACCACTTTTTAAACCCTCACAGTGACCAAAATTGCCATTTTTACAGAGTTTTGCTTACTCAAAAGCTTCAATTTTGACCCGTTTCAGGCACAGACATGAATTTAAACACACTTATTCTAGTTGACAAAGTCATAATTCACATCCAACAGTCATTTAGAGTCAAAAGATTAAATGTTAAAATTTCATCATTATAGACCATTTTGGGATCGTTCGACAGGTCCGGAGTCATCGTTTTTCATCCGAAAATTGATTTTTTGGACTGTACCAAAAATGATTCAAAATGTCAATTGGATCATGCCTCATGTTGAATAACCACTTTTTAAACCCTCACAGTGAGCAAAATTGCCATTTTTACAGAGTTTTGCTTACTCAAAAGCTTCAATTTTGACTCGTTTCAGGCACAGAAATGACTTTAAACACACTTTTTTCTAGTTAACAAAGTCATAAATCACATCCATCAGTCATTTAGAGTCAACAGATTAAATGTTAAAATTTCATCATTATAGACCATTTTGGGATCGTTCGACAGGTCCGGAGTCATCGCTTTTCATCCGAAAATTTATTTTTTGGACTGTACCAAAAATGATTCAAAATGTCAATTGGATCATGCCTCATGTTGAATAACCACTTTTTAAACCCTCACAGTGACCAAAATTGCCATTTTTACAGAGTTTTGCTTACTCAAAAGCTTCAATTTTGACCCATTTCAGGAACAGAAATGACTTTAAACACACTTATTTTAGTTGACAAAGTCATAATTCACATCCAACAGTTGTTTGGAGTCAAAAGATTAAATGTTAAAATTTCATCGATATGGACCATTTTTGGGGACGTTCGACAGGTCCGGAGTCATCGTTTTTCATCAGAAAATGATTTTTTTGGACTATACCAAAAATGATTCAAAATGTCAAATGGATTGTGCCTCATGTTGAATAACCACTTTTTAACCCCTCAGAGAGACCAAAATTGCCATTTTTACAGAGTTTTGCTTACACAAAAGCTTCAATTTTGACCAATTTCAGGCACATAAATGACTTAAACACACTTATTTTAGTTGAAAAAGACTTAATTCACATCCAACAGTTGTTTGGAGTCAAAAGATTAAATGTTAAAATTTCATCGATATGGACCATTTTGGGGACGTTCAACAGGTCCGGAGTCATCGTTTTTCATCAAAAAATTAATTTTTTGGACTGTACCAAAAATGATTCAAAATGTCAAAGTGATCGTGCCTCATGTTGAATAACCACTTTTTAACCCCTCAGAGTGACCAAAATTGCCATTTTTACAGAGTTTTGCTTACTCAAAAGTTTCAATTTTGACCAATTTCAGGCACATAAATGACTTTAAACACACTTATTTTAGTTGAAAAAGTCATAATTCACATCCAACAGTCGTTTGGAGTCAAAAGATTAAATGTTAAAATTTCATCGATATGGACCATTTTGGGGACGTTCGACAGGTCCGGAGTCATCGTTTTTCATCAGAAAATGAATTTTTTGGACTATACCAAAAATGATTCAAAATGTCAAATAGATCGTGCCTCGTGTTGAATAACCACTTTTTAACCCCTCAGAGTGACCAAAATTGCCATTTTTACAGAGTTTTGCTTACACAAAAGCTTCAATTTTGACCAATTTCAGGCACATAAATGACTTTAAACACACTTATTTTAGTTGAAAAAGTCATAATTCACATCCAACAGTCATTTGGAGTCAAAAGATTAAATGTTAAAATTTCATCGATATGGACCAATTTGGGGACGTTCGACAGGTCCGGAGTCATCGTTTTTCATCAGAAAATGAATTTTACAGACTATACCAAAAATGATTCAAAATGTCAAATAGATCGTGCCTCGTGTTGAATAACCACTTTTTAACCCCTCAGAGTGACCAAAATTGCCATTTTAACAGAGTTTTGCTTACACAAAAGCTTCAATTTTGACCAATTTCAGGCACATAAATGACTTTAAACACACTTATTTTAGTTGAAAAAGACTTAATTCACATCCAACAGTCGTTTGGAGTCAAAAGATTAAATGTAAAATTTCATCGATATGGACCATTTTGGGGACGTTCGACAGGTCCGGAGTCATCGTTTTTCATCAGAAAATGAATTTTTCGGACTATACCAAAAATGATTCAAAATGTCAAAGTGATCGTGCCTCATGCTGAATAACCACTTTTTAAGCCCTCAGAGTGACCAAAATTGCCATTTTTACAGAGTTTTGCTTACTCAAAAGTTTCAATTTTGACCAATTTCAGGCACATAAATGACTTTAAACACACTTATTTTAGTTGAAAAAGTCATAATTCACATCCAACAGTCGTTTGGAGTCAAAAGATTAAATGTAAAATTTCATCGATATGGACCATTTTGGGGACGTTCGACAGGTCCGGAGTCATCGTTTTTCATCAGAAAATGAATTTTTGGGACTATACCAAAAATGATTCAAAATGTCAAATGGATTGTGCCTCATGTTGAATAACCACTTTTTTACCCTCAGAGAGACCAAAATTGCCATTTTTACAGAGTTTTGCTTACTCAAAAGTTTCAATTTTGACCAATTTCAGGCACATAAATGACTTTAAACACACTTATTTTAGTTGAAAAAGTCATAATTCACATCCAACAGTCGTTTGGAGTCAAAAGATTAAATGTTGAAATTTCATTGATATGGACCATTTTGGGGACGTTCGACTGGTCCGGAGTCATCGTTTTTCATCAGAAAATGAATTTTTCGGACTATACCAAAAATGATTCAAAATGTCAAATGGATTGTGCCTCATGTTGAATAACCACTTTTTAACCCCTCAGAGTGACCAACATTGCCATTTTTACAGAGTTTTGCTTACACAAAAGCTTCAATTTTGACCAATTTCAGGCACATAAATGACTTAAACACACTTATTTTAGTTGAAAAAGACTTAATTCACATCCAACAGTCATTTTGGAGTCAAAAGATTAAATGTTAAAAATTTCATCGATATGGACCAATTTGGGGACGTTCGACAGGTCCGGAGTCATCGTTTTTCATCAGAAAATGAATTTTACAGACTATACCAAAAAATGATTCAAAATGTCAAATAGATCGTGCCTCGTGTTGAATAACCACTTTTTAACCCCTCAGAGTGACCAAAATTGGCCATTTTAACAGAGTTTTGCTTACACAAAAGCTTCAATTTTGACCAATTTCAGGCACATAAATGACTTTAAACACACTTATTTTAGTTGAAAAAGACTTAATTCACATCCAACAGTCGTTTGGAGTCAAAAGATTAAATGTAAAATTTCATCGATATGGACCATTTTGGGGACGTTCGACAGGTCCGGAGTCATCGTTTTTCATCAGAAAATGAATTTTTCGGACTATACCAAAAATGATTCAAAATGTCAAAGTGGATCGTGCCTCATGCCGAATAACCACTTTTTAAGCCCTCAGAGTGACCATAATTGCCATTTTTACAGAGTTTTGCTTACTGAAAAGTTTCAATTTTGACCAATTTCAGGCACATAAATGACTTTAAACACACTTATTTTTAGTTGAAAAAGTCATAATTCACATCCAACAGTTGTTTGGAGTCAAAAGATTAAATGTAAAATTTCATCGATATGGACCATTTTGGGGACGTTCGACTGGTCCGGAGTCATCGTTTTTCATCAGAAAATGAATTTTTCGGACTATACCAAAAATGATTCAAAATGTCAAATGGATTGTGCCTCATGTTGAATAACCACTTTTTTAACCCCTCAAAGTGACCAACATTGCCATTTTTACAGAGTTTTGCTTACACAAAAGCTTCAATTTTGACCAATTTCAGGCACATAAATGACTTTAAACACACTTATTTTAGTTGAAAAAGACTTAATTCACATCCAACAGTCGTTTGGAGTTAAAAGATTAAATGTTAAAATTTCATCGATATGGACCATTTTGGGGACGTTCGACAGGTCCGGAGTCATCGTTTTTCATCAGAAAATGATTTTTTTGGACTATACCAAAAATGATTCAAAATGTCAAATGGATTGTGCCTCATGTTGAATAACCACTTTTTAACCCCTCAGAGAGACCAAAATTGCCATTTTTACAGAGTTTTGCTTACACAAAAGCTTCAATTTTAGACCAATTTCAGGCACATAAATGACTTAAACACACTTATTTTAGTTGAAAAAGACTTAATTCACATCCAACAGTTGTTTGGAGTCAAAAGATTAAATGTTAAAATTTCATCGATATGGACCATTTTGGGGACGTTCGACAGGTCCGGAGTCATCGTTTTTCATCAAAAAATTAATTTTTTGGACTGTACCAAAAATGATTCAAAATGTCAAAGTGATCGTGCCTCATGTTGAATAACCACTTTTTAACCCCTCAGAGTGACCAAAATTGCCATTTTTACAGAGTTTTGCTTACTCAAAAGTTTCAATTTTGACCAATTTCAGGCACATAAATGACTTTAAATACACTTATTTTAGTTGAAAAAGTCATAATTCACATCCAACAGTCGTTGGAGTCAAAAGATTAAATGTTAAAATTTCATCGATATGGACCATTTTGGGGACGTTCGACAGGTCCGGAGTCATCGTTTTTCATCAGAAAATGAATTTTTTGGACTATACCAAAAAATGATTAAAAATGTCAAATAGATCGTGCCTCGTGTTGAATACCCACTTTTTAACCCCTCAGAGTGACCAAAATTGCCATTTTTACAGAGTTTTGCTTACACAAAAGCTTCAATTTTGACCAATTTCAGGCACATAAATGACTTTAAACACACTTATTTTAGTTGAAAAAGACTTAATTCACATCCAACAGTCGTTTGGAGTCAAAAGATTAAATGTTAAAATTTCATCGATATGGACCAATTTGGGGACGTTCGACAGGTCCGGAGTCATCGTTTTTCATCAGAAAATGAATTTTTGGGACTATACCAAAAATGATTCAAAATGTCAAATAGATCGTGCCTCGTGTTGAATAACCACTTTTTTAACCCCTCAGAGTGACCAAAATTGCCATTTATACAGAGTTTTGCTTATACAAAAGCTTCAATTTTGACCAATTTCAGGCACATAAATGACTTTAAAACACACTTATTTTAGTTGAAAAAGACTTAATTCACATCCAACAGTCGTTTGGAGTCAAAAGATTAAATGTTAAAATTTCATCGATATGGACCATTTTGGGGACGTTCGACAGGTCCGGAGTCATCGTTTTTCATCAGAAAATGAATTTTTCGGACTATACCAAAAATGATTCAAAATGTCAAATGGATCGTGCCTCATGTTGAATAACCACTTTTTAACCCCTCAGAGTGACCAAAATTGCAGTTTTTACAGAGTTTTGCTTACTCAAAAGCTTCAATTTTGACCAATTTCAGGCACATAAATTACTTTAAACACACTTATTTTAGTTGAAAAAGTCATAATTCACATCCAACAGTCGTTTGGAGTCAAAAGATTAAATGTTAAAATTTCATCGATATGGACCATTTTGGGGATGTTCGACAGGTCCGGAGTCATCGTTTTTCATCAGAAAATGAATTTTTCGGACTATACCAAAAATGATTCAAAATGTCAAATGGATTGTGCCTCATGTTGAATAACCACTTTTTAACCCCTCAGAGTGACCAACATTGCCATTTTTACAGAGTTTTGCTTACACAAAAGTTTCAATTTTGACCAATTTCAGGCACATAAATGACTTTAAACACACTTATTTTAGTTGAAAAAGACTTAATTCACATCCAACAGTCGTTTGGAGTCAAAAGATTAAATGTTAAAATTTCATCGATATGGACCATTTTGGGGACGTTCGACAGGTCCGGAGTCATCGTTTTTCATCAGAAAATGATTTTTTGGGACTATACCAAAAATGATTCAAAATGTCAAATGGATTGTGCCTCATGTTGAATAACCACTTTTTAACCCCTCAGAGAGACCAAAATTGCCATTTTTACAGAGTTTTGCTTACACAAAAGCTTCAATTTTGACCAATTTCAGGCACATAAATGACTTAAACACACTTATTTTAGTTGAAAAAGACTTAATTCACATCCAACAGTTGTTTGGAGTCAAAAGATTAAATGTTAAAATTTCATCGATATGGACCATTTTGGGGACGTTCGACAGGTCCGGAGTCATCGTTTTTCATCAAAAAATTAATTTTTTGGACTGTACCAAAATGATTCAAAATGTCAAAGTGATCGTGCCTCATGTTGAATAACCACTTTTTAACCCCTCAGAGTGACCAAAATTGCCATTTTTACAGAGTTTTGCTTACTCAAAAGTTTCAATTTTGACCAATTTCAGACACATAAATGACTTTAAATACACTTATTTTAGTTGAAAAAGTCATAATTCACATCCAACAGTCGTTTGGAGTCAAAAGATTAAATGTTAAAATTTCATCGATATGGACCATTTTGGGGACGTTCGACAGGTCCGGAGTCATCGTTTTTCATCAGAAAATGAATTTTTTGGACTATACCAAAAATGATTAAAAATGTCAAATAGATCGTGCCTCGTGTTGAATAACCACTTTTTAACCCCTCAGAGTGACCAAAATTGCCATTTTTACAGAGTTTTGCTTACACAAAAGCTTCAATTTTGACCAATTTCAGGCACATAAATGACTTTAAACACACTTATTTTAGTTGAAAAAGTCATAATTCACATCCAACAGTCATTTGGGATCAAAAGATTAAATGTTAAAATTTCATCGATATGGACCAATTTGGGGACGTTTGACAGGTCCGGAGTCATCGTTTTTCATCAGAAAATGAATTTTACAGACTATACCAAAAATGATTCAAAATGTCAAATAGATCGTGCCTCGTGTTGAATAACCACTTTTTAACCCCTCAGAGTGACCAAAATTGCCATTTTAACAGAGTTTTGCTTACACAAAAGCTTCAATTTTGACCAATTTCAGGCACATAAATGACTTTAAACACACTTATTTTAGTTGAAAAAGACTTAATTCACATCCAACAGTCGTTTGGAGTCAAAAGATTAAATGTTAAAATTTCATCGATATGGACCAATTTGGGGACGTTCGACAGGTCCGGAGTCATCGTTTTTCATCAGAAAATGAATTTTTGGGACTATACCAAAAATGATTCAAAATGTCAAATAGATCGTGCCTCGTGTTGAATAACCACTTTTTAACCCCTCAGAGTGACCAAAATTGCCATTTTTACAGAGTTTTGCTTACACAAAAGCTTCAATTTTGACCAATTTCAGGCACATAAATGACTTTAAAACACACTTATTTTAGTTGAAAAAGACTTAATTCACATCCAACAGTCGTTTGGAGTCAAAAGATTAAATGTTAAAATTTCATCGATATGGACCATTTTGGGGACGTTCGACAGGTCCGGAGTCATCGTTTTTCATCAGAAAATGAATTTTTCGGACTATACCAAAAATGATTCAAAATGTCAAATGGATCGTGCCTCATGTTGAATAACCACTTTTTAACCCCTCAGAGTGACCAAAATTGCAATTTTTACAGAGTTTTGCTTACTCAAAAGCTTCAATTTTGACCAATTTCAGGCACATAAATTACTTTAAACACACTTATTTTAGTTGAAAAAGTGATAATTCACATCCACCAGTCGTTTGGAGTCAAAAGATTAAATGTTAAAATTTCATCGATATGGACCATTTTGGGGATGTTCGACAGGTCCGGAGTCATCGTTTTTCATCAGAAAATGAATTTTTCGGACTATACCAAAAATGATTCAAAATGTCAAATGGATTGTGCCTCATGTTGAATAACCACTTTTTAACCCCTCAGAGTGACCAACATTGCCATTTTTACAGAGTTTTGCTTACACAAAAGTTTCAATTTTGACCAATTTCAGGCACATAAATGACTTTAAACACACTTATTTTAGTTGAAAAAGACTTAATTCACATCCAACAGTCGTTTGGAGTCAAAAGATTAAATGTTAAAATTTCATCGATATGGACCATTTTGGGGACGTTCGACAGGTCAGGAGTCATCGTTTTTCATCAGAAAATGATTTTTTTGGACTATACCAAAAATGATTCAAAATGTCAAATGGATTGTGCCTCATGTTGAATAACCACTTTTTAACCCCTCAGAGAGACCAAAATTGCCATTTTTACAGAGTTTTGCTTACACAAAAGCTTCAATTTTGACCAATTTCAGGCACATAAATGACTCAAACACACTTATTTTAGTTGAAAAAGACTTAATTCACATCCAACAGTTGTTTGGAGTCAAAAGATTAAATGTTAAAATTTCATCGATATGGACCATTTTGGGGACGTTCGACAGGTCCGGAGTCATCGTTTTTCATCAAAAAATTAATTTTTTGGACTGTACCAAAAATGATTCAAAATGTCAAAGTGATCGTGCCTCATGTTGAATAACCACTTTTTAACCCCTCAGAGTGACCAAAATTGCCATTTTTACAGAGTTTTGCTTACTCAAAAGTTTCAATTTTGACCAATTTCAGGCACATAAATGACTTTAAACACACTTATTTTAGTTGAAAAAGTCATAATTCACATCCAACAGTCGTTTGGAGTCAAAAGATTAAATGTAAAATTTCATCGATATGGACCATTTTGGGGACGTTCGACAGGTCCGGAGTCATCGTTTTTCATCAGAAAATGAATTTTTTGGACTATACCAAAAATGATTCAAAATGTCAAATAGATCGTGCCTCGTGTTGAATAACCACTTTTTAACCCCTCAGAGTGACCAACATTGCCATTTTTACAGAGTTTTGCTTACACAAAAGCTTCCATTTTGACCAATTTCAGGCACATAAATGACTTTAAACACACTTATTTTAGTTGAAAAAGACTTAATTCACATCCAACAGTCGTTTGGAGTCAAAAGATTAAATGCTAAAATTTCATCGATATGGACCATTTTGGGGACGTTCGACAGGTCCGGAGTCATCGTTTTTCATCAGAAAATGATTTTTTTGGACTATACCAAAAATGATTCAAAATGTCAAATGGATTGTGCCTCATGTTGAATAACCACTTTTTAACCCCTCAGAGAGACCAAAATTGCCATTTTTACAGAGTTTTGCTTACACAAAAGCTTCAATTTTGACCAATTTCAGGCACATAAATGACTTAAACACACTTATTTTAGTTGAAAAAGACTTAATTCACATCCAACAGTTGTTTGGAGTCAAAAGATTAAATGTTAAAATTTCATCGATATGGACCATTTTGGGGACGTTCGACAGGTCCGGAGTCATCGTTTTTCATCAAAAAATTAATTTTTTGGACTGTACCAAAAATGATTCAAAATGTCAAATTGATCGTGCCTCATGTTGAATAACCACTTTTTAACCCCTCAGAGTGACCAAAATTGCCATTTTTACAGAGTTTTGCTAACTCAAAAGCTTCAATTTTGACCAATTTCAGGCACATAAATGACTTTAAACACACTTATTTTAGTTGAAAAAGACTTAATTCACATCCAACAGTCGTTTGGAGTCAAAAGATTAAATGTTAAAATTTCATCGATATGGACCATTTTGGGGACGTTCGACAGGTCCGGAGTCATCGTTTTTCATCAGAGAATGAATTTTTCGGACTATACCAAAAATGATTCAAAATGTCAAATGGATCGTGCCTCATGTTGAATAACCACTTTTTAACCCCTCAGAGTGACCAAAATTGCCATTTTTACAGAGTTTTGCTTACACAAAAGCTTCAATTTTGACCAATTTCAGGCACATAAATGACTTTAAAACACACTTATTTTAGTTGAAAAAGACTTAATTCACATCCAACAGTCGTTTGGAGTCAAAAGATTAAATGTTAAAATTTCATCGATATGGACCATTTTGGGGACGTTCGACAGGTCCGGAGTCATCGTTTTTCATCAGAAAATGAATTTTTCGGAC
Source organism: Lissotriton vulgaris (assembly GCF_964263255.1). Taxonomy (NCBI): domain Eukaryota; kingdom Metazoa; phylum Chordata; class Amphibia; order Caudata; family Salamandridae; genus Lissotriton; species Lissotriton vulgaris. Next base: position 40,645 of record NW_028252400.1, on the reverse strand, counting down.
TATACCAAAAATGATTCAAAATGTCAAATGGATCGTGCCTCATGTTGAATAACCACTTTTTAACCCCTCAGAGTGACCAAAATTGCAATTTTTACAGAGTTTTGCTTACTCAAAAGCTTCAATTTTGACCAATTTCAGGCACATAAATTACTTTAAACACACTTATTTTAGTTGAAAAAGTGATAATTCACATCCAACAGTCGTTTGGAGTCAAAAGATTAAATGTTAAAATTTCATCGATATGGACCATTTTGGGGATGCTCGACAGGTCCGGAGTCATCGTTTTTCATCAGAAAATGAATTTTTCGGACTATACCAAAAATGATTCAAAATGTCAAATGGATTGTGCCTCATGTTGAATAACCACTTTTTAACCCCTCAGAGTGACCAACATTGCCATTTTTACAGAGTTTTGCTTACACAAAAGCTTCAATTTTGACCAATTTCAGGCACATAAATGACTTTAAACACACTTATTTTAGTTGAAAAAGACTTAATTCACATCCAACAGTCGTTTGGAGTCATAAGATTAAATGTTAAAATTTCATCGATATGGACCATTTTGGGGACGTTCGACAGGTCCGGAGTCATCGTTTTTCATCAGAAAATGATTTTTTTGGACTATACCAAAAATGATTCAAAATGTCAAATGGATTGTGCCTCATGTTGAATAACCACTTTTTAACCCCTCAGAGAGACCAAAATTGCCATTTTTACAGAGTTTTGCTTACACAAAAGCTTCAATTTTGACCAATTTCAGGCACATAAATGACTTAAACACACTTATTTTAGTTGAAAAAGACTTAATTCACATCCAACAGTTGTTTGGAGTCAAAAGATTAAATGTTAAAATTTCATCGATATGGACCATTTTGGGGACGTTAGACAGGTCCGGAGTCATCGTTTTTCATCAAAAAATTAATTTTTTGGACTGTACCAAAAATTATTCAAAATGTCAAAGTGATCGTGCCTCATGTTGAATAACCACTTTTTAACCCCTCAGAGTGACCAAAATTGCCATTTTTACAGAGTTTTGCTTACTCAAAAGTTTCAATTTTGACCAATTTCAGGCACATAAATGACTTTAAATACACTTATTTTAGTTGAAAAAGTCATAATTCACATCCAACAGTCGTTTGGAGTCAAAAGATTAAATGTTAAAATTTCATCGATATGGACCATTTTGGGGACGTTCGACAGGTCCGGAGTCATCGTTTTTCATCAGAAAATGAATTTTTTGGACTATACCAAAAATGATTAAAAATGTCAAATAGATCGTGCCTCGTGTTGAATAACCACTTTTTAACCCCTCAGAGTGACCAAAATTGCCATTTTTTCAGAGTTTTGCTTACACAAAAGCTTCAATTTTGACCAATTTCAGGCACATAAATGACTTTAAACACACTTATTTTAGTTGAAAAAGTCATAATTCACATCCAACAGTCATTTGGAGTCAAAAGATTAAATGTTAAAATTTCATCGATATGGACCAATTTGGGGACGTTTGACAGGTCCGGAGTCATCGTTTTTCATCAGAAAATGAATTTTACAGACTATACCAAAAATGATTCAAAATGTCAAATAGATCGTGCCTCGTGTTGAATAACCACTTTTTAACCCCTCAGAGTGACCAAAATTGCCATTTTAACAGAGTTTTGCTTACACAAAAGCTTCAATTTTGACCAATTTCAGGCACATAAATGACTTTAAACACACTTATTTTAGTTGAAAAAGACTTAATTCACATCCAACAGTCGTTTGGAGTCAAAAGATTAAATGTTAAAATTTCATCGATATGGACCAATTTGGGGACGTTCGACAGGTCCGGAGTCATCGTTTTTCATCAGAAAATGAATTTTTGGGACTATACCAAAAATGATTCAAAATGTCAAATAGATCGTGCCTCGTGTTGAATAACCACTTTTTAACCCCTCAGAGTGACCAAAATTGCCATTTTTACAGAGTTTTGCTTACACAAAAGCTTCAATTTTGACCAATTTCAGGCACATAAATGACTTTAAAACACACTTATTTTAGTTGAAAAAGACTTAATTCACATCCAACAGTCGTTTGGAGTCAAAAGATTAAATGTTAAAATTTCATCGATATGGACCATTTTGGGGACGTTCGACAGGTCCGGAGTCATCGTTTTTCATCAGAAAATGAATTTTTCGGACTATACCAAAAATGATTCAAAATGTCAAATGGATCGTGCCTCATGTTGAATAACCACTTTTTAACCCCTCAGAGTGACCAAAATTGCAATTTTTACAGAGTTTTGCTTACTCAAAAGCTTCAATTTTGACCAATTTCAGGCACATAAATTACTTTAAACACACTTATTTTAGTTGAAAAAGTGATAATTCACATCCAACAGTCGTTTGGAGTCAAAAGATTAAATGTTAAAATTTCATCGATATGGACCATTTTGGGGATGTTCGACAGGTCCGGAGTCATCGTTTTTCATCAGAAAATGAATTTTTCGGACTATACCAAAAATGATTCAAAATGTCAAATGGATTGTGCCTCATGTTGAATAACCACTTTTTAACCCCTCAGAGTGACCAACATTGCCATTTTTACAGAGTTTTGCTTACACAAAAGTTTCAATTTTGACCAATTTCAGGCACATAAATGACTTTAAACACACTTATTTTAGTTGAAAAAGACTTAATTCACATCCAACAGTCGTTTGGAGTCAAAAGATTAAATGTTAAAATTTCATCGATATGGACCATTTTGGGGACGTTCGACAGGTCCGGAGTCATCGTTTTTCATCAGAAAATGATTTTTTTGGACTATACCAAAAATGATTCAAAATGTCAAATGGATTGTGCCTCATGTTGAATAACCACTTTTTAACCCCTCAGAGAGACCAAAATTGCCATTTTTACAGAGTTTTGCTTACACAAAAGCTTCAATTTTGACCAATTTCAGGCACATAAATGACTTAAACACACTTATTTTAGTTGAAAAAGACTTAATTCACATCCAACAGTTGTTTGGAGTCAAAAGATTAAATGTTAAAATTTCATCGATATGGACCATTTTGGGGACGTTCGACAGGTCCGGAGTAATCGTTTTTCATCAAAAAATTAATTTTTTGGACTGTACCAAAAATGATTCAAAATGTCAAAGTGATCGTGCCTCAAGTTGAATAACCACTTTTTAACCCCTCAGAGTGACCAAAATTGCCATTTTTACAGAGTTTTGCTTACTCAAAAGTTTCAATTTTGACCAATTTCAAGCACATAAATGACTTTAAACACACTTATTTTAGTTGAAAAAGTCATAATTCACATCCAACAGTCGTTTGGAGTCAAAAGATTAAATGTTAAAATTTAATCGATATGGACCATTTTGGGGATGTTCGACAGGTCCGGAGTCATCGTTTTTCATCAGAAAATGAATTTTTCGGACTCTACCAAAAATGATTCAAAATGTCAAATGGATTGTGCCTCATGTTGAATAACCACTTTTTAACCCCTCAGAGTGACCAACATTGCCATTTTTACAGAGTTTTGCTTACACAAAAGTTTCAATTTTGACCAATTTCAGGCACATAAATGACTTTAAACACACTTATTTTAGTTGAAAAAGACTTAATTCACATCCAACAGTCGTTTGGAGTCAAAAGATTAAATGTTAAAATTTCATCGATATGGACCATTTTGGGGACGTTCGACAGGTCCGGAGTCATCGTTTTTCATCAGAAAATGATTTTTTTGGACTATACCAAAAATGATTCAAAATGTCAAATGGATTGTGCCTCATGTTGAATAACCACTTTTTAACCCCTCAGAGAGACCAAAATTGCCATTTTTACAGAGTTTTGCTTACACAAAAGCTTCAATTTTGACCAATTTCAGGCACATAAATGACTTAAACACACTTATTTTAGTTGAAAAAGACTTAATTCACATCCAACAGTTGTTTGGAGTCAAAAGATTAAATGTTAAAATTTCATCGATATGGACCATTTTGGGGACGTTCGACAGGTCCGGAGTAATCGTTTTTCATCAAAAAATTAATTTTTTGGACTGTACCAAAAATGATTCAAAATGTCAAAGTGATCGTGCCTCAAGTTGAATAACCACTTTTTAACCCCTCAGAGTGACCAAAATTGCCATTTTTACAGAGTTTTGCTTACTCAAAAGTTTCAATTTTGACCAATTTCAAGCACATAAATGACTTTAAACACACTTATTTTAGTTGAAAAAGTCATAATTCACATCCAACAGTCGTTTGGAGTCAAAAGATTAAATGTTAAAATTTCATCGATATGGACCATTTTGGGGACGTTCGACAGGTCCGGAGTCATCGTTTTTCATCAGAAAATGAATTTTTTGGGCTATACCAAAAATGATTCAAAATGTCAAATAGATCGTGCCTCGTGTTGAATAACCACTTTTTAACCCCTCAGAGTGACCAAAATTGCCATTTTTACAGAGTTTTGCTTACACAAAAGCTTCAATTTTGACCAATTTCAGGCACATAAATGACTTTAAACACACTTATTTTAGTTGAAAAAGTCATAATTCACATCCAACAGTCATTTGGAGTCAAAAGATTAAATGTTAAAATTTCATCGATATGGACCATTTTGGGGACGTTCGACAGGTCCGGAGTCATCGTTTTTCATCAGAAAATGAATTTTTCGGACTATACCAAAAATGATTCAAAATGTCAAAGTGATCGTGCCTCATGCTGAATAACCACTTTTTAAGCCCTCAGAGTGACCAAAATTGCCATTTTTACAGAGTTTTGCTTACTCAAAAGTTTCAATTTTGACCAATTTCAGGCACATAAATGACTTTAAACACACTTATTTTAGTTGAAAAAGTCATAATTCACATCCAACAGTCGTTTGGAGTCAAAAGATTAAATGTAAAATTTCATCGATATGGACCATTTTGGGGACGTTCGACAGGTCCGGAGTCCTCGTTTTTCATCAGAAAATGAATTTTTGGGACTATACCAAAAATTATTCAAAATGTCAAATGGATTGTGCCTCATGTTGAATAACCACTTTTTTACCCTCAGAGAGACCAAAATTGCCATTTTTACAGAGTTTTGCTTACTCAAAAGTTTCAATTTTGACCAATTTCAGGCACATAAATGACTTTAAACGCACTTATTTTAGTTGAAAAAGTCATAATTCACATCCAACAGTCGTTTGGAGTCAAAAGATTAAATGTTAAAATTTCATTGATATGGACCATTTTGGGGACGTTCGACTGGTCCGGAGTCATCGTTTTTCATCAGAAAATGAATTTTTCGGACTATACCAAAAATGATTCAAAATGTCAAATGGATTGTGCCTCATGTTGAATAACCACTTTTTAACCCCTCAGAGAGACCAAAATTGCCATTTTTACAGAGTTTTGCTTACTCAAAAGTTTCAATTTTGACCAATTTCAGGCACATAAATGACTTTAAACACACTTATTTTAGTTGAAAAAGTCACAATTCACATCCAACAGTCGTTTGGAGTCAAAAGATTAAATGTTAAAATTTCATCGATATGGACCATTTTGGGGACGTTCGACAGGTCCGGAGTCATCGTTTTTCATCAGAAAATGAATTTTTCGGACTATACCAAAAATGATTCAAAATGTCAAATGGATCATGCCTCATGTTGAATAACCACTTTTTAACCCCTCAGAGTGACCAAAATTGCCATTTTTACAGAGTTTTGCTTACTCAAAAGCTTTAATTTTGACCAATTTCAGGCACATAAATTACTTTAAACACACTTATTTTAGTTGAAAAAGTCATAATTGACATCCAACAGTCATTTGGAGTCAAAAGATTAAATGTTAAAATTTCATCGATATGGACCAATTTGGGGACGTTCGACAGGTCCGGAGTCATCGTTTTTCATCAGAAAATGAATTTTACAGACTATACCAAAAATGATTCAAAATGTCAAATGGATTGTGCCTCATGTTGAATAACCACTTTTTAACCCCTCAGAGAGACCAAAATTGCCATTTTTACAGAGTTTTGCTTACACAAAAGCTTCAATTTTGACCAATTTCAGGCACATAAATGACTTTAAACACACTTATTTTAGTTGAAAAAATCATAAGTCACATCCAACAGTCGTTTGGAGTCAAAAGATTAAATGTTAAAATGTCATCGATATGGACCATTTTGGGGACGTTCGACAGGTCCGAAGTCATCGTTTTTCATCAGAAAATGAATTTTTCGGACTATACCAAAAATGATTCAAAATGTCAAAGTGATCGTGCCTCATGTTGAATAACCACTTTTTAACCCCTCAGAGTGACCAAAATTGCCATTTTTACAGAGGTTTGCTTACTCAAAAGTTTCAATTTTGACCAATTTCAGGCACATAAATGACTTTAAACACACTTATTTTAGTTGAAAAAGTCATAATTCACATCCAACTGTCGTTTGGAGTCATAAGATTAAATGTTAAAATTTCATCGATATGGACCATTTTGGGGACGTTCGACAGGTCCGAAGTCATCGTTTTTCATCAGAAAATGAATTTTTCGGACTATACCAAAAATGATTCAAAATGTCAAAGTGATTGTGCCTCATGTTGAATAACCACTTTTTAACCCCTCAGAGTGACCAAAATTGCCATTTTTACAGAGTTTTGCTTACTCAAAAGTTTCAATTTTGACCAATTTCAGGCACATAAATGACTTTAAACACACTTATTTTAGTTGAAAAAGTCATAATTCACATCCAACAGTCGTTTGGAGTCAAAAGATTAAATGTTAAAATTTCATCGATATGGACCATTTTGGGGACGTTCGACAGGTCCGGAGTCATCGTTTTTCATCAGAAAATTAATTTTTTGGACTATACCAAAAATGATTCAAAATGTCAAATAGATCATGCCTCGTGTTGAATAACCACTTTTTAACCCCTCAGAGTGACCAAAATTGCCATTTTTACAGAGTTTTGCTTAGACAAAAGCTTCAATTTTGACCAATTTCAGGCACATAAATGACTTTAAACACACTTATTTTAGTTGAAAAAGACTTAATTCACATCCAACAGTCGTTTGGAGTCAAAAGATTAAATGTTAAAATTTCATCGATATGGACCATTTTGGGGATGTTCGACAGGTCCGGAGTCATCGTTTTTCATCAGAAAATGAATTTTTCGGACTATACCAAAAATGATTCAAAATGTCAAATGGATTGTGCCTCATGTTGAATAACCACTTTTTAACCCCTCAGAGTGACCAACATTGCCATTTTTACAGAGTTTTGCTTACACAAAAGTTTCAATTTTGACCAATTTCAGGCACATAAATGACTTTAAACACACTTATTTTAGTTGAAAAAGACTTAATTCACATCCAACAGTCGTTTGGAGTCAAAAGATTAAATGTTAAAATTTCATCGATATGGAACATTTTGGGGACGTTCGACAGGTCCGGAGTCATCGTTTTTCATCAGAAAATGATTTTTTTGGACTATACCAAAAATGATTCAAAATGTCAAATGGATTGTGCCTCATGTTGAATAACCACTTTTTAACCCCTCAGAGAGACCAAAATTGCCATTTTTACAGAGTTTTGCTTACACAAAAGCTTCAATTTTGACCAATTTCAGGCACATAAATGACTTAAACACACTTATTTTAGTTGAAAAAGACTTAATTCACATCCAACAGTTGTTTGGAGTCAAAAGATTAAATGTTAAAATTTCATCGATATGGACCATTTTGGGGACGTTCGACAGGTCCGGAGTAATCGTTTTTCATCAAAAAATTAATTTTTTGGACTGTACCAAAAATGATTCAAAATGTCAAAGTGATCGTGCCTCAAGTTGAATAACCACTTTTTAACCCCTCAGAGTGACCAAAATTGCCATTTTTACAGAGTTTTGCTTACTCAAAAGTTTCAATTTTGACCAATTTCAAGCACATAAATGACTTTAAACACACTTATTTTAGTTGAAAAAGTCATAATTCACATCCAACAGTCGTTTGGAGTCAAAAGATTAAATGTTAAAATTTCATCGATATGGACCATTTTGGGGACGTTCGACAGGTCCGGAGTCATCGTTTTTCATCAGAAAATGAATTTTTTGGGCTATACCAAAAATGATTCAAAATGTCAAATAGATCGTGCCTCGTGTTGAATAACCACTTTTTAACCCCTCAGAGTGACCAAAATTGCCATTTTTACAGAGTTTTGCTTACACAAAAGCTTCAATTTTGACCAATTTCAGGCACATAAATGACTTTAAACACACTTATTTTAGTTGAAAAAGTCATAATTCACATCCAACAGTCATTTGGAGTCAAAAGATTAAATGTTAAAATTTCATCGATATGGACCATTTTGGGGACGTTCGACAGGTCCGGAGTCATCGTTTTTCATCAGAAAATGAATTTTTCGGACTATACCAAAAATGATTCAAAATGTCAAAGTGATCGTGCCTCATGCTGAATAACCACTTTTTAAGCCCTCAGAGTGACCAAAATTGCCATTTTTACAGAGTTTTGCTTACTCAAAAGTTTCAATTTTGACCAATTTCAGGCACATAAATGACTTTAAACACACTTATTTTAGTTGAAAAAGTCATAATTCACATCCAACAGTCGTTTGGAGTCAAAAGATTAAATGTAAAATTTCATCGATATGGACCATTTTGGGGACGTTCGACAGGTCCGGAGTCCTCGTTTTTCATCAGAAAATGAATTTTTGGGACTATACCAAAAATTATTCAAAATGTCAAATGGATTGTGCCTCATGTTGAATAACCACTTTTTTACCCTCAGAGAGACCAAATTGCCATTTTTACAGAGTTTTGCTTACTCAAAAGTTTCAATTTTGACCAATTTCAGGCACATAAATGACTTTAAACGCACTTATTTTAGTTGAAAAAGTCATAATTCACATCCAACAGTCGTTTGGAGTCAAAAGATTAAATGTTAAAATTTCATCGATATGGACCATTTTGGGGACGTTCGACAGGTCCGGAGTCATCGTTTTTCATCAGAAAATGAATTTTTCGGACTATACCAAAAATGATTCAAAATGTCAAATGGATCATGCCTCATGTTGAATAACCACTTTTTAACCCCTCAGAGTGACCAAAATTGCCATTTTTACAGAGTTTTGCTTACTCAAAAGCTTTAATTTTGACCAATTTCAGGCACATAAATTACTTTAAACACACTTATTTTAGTTGAAAAAGTCATAATTCACATCCAACAGTCATTTGGAGTCAAAAGATTAAATGTTAAAATTTCATCGATATGGACCAATTTGGGGACGTTCGACAGGTCCGGAGTCATCGTTTTTCATCAGAAAATGAATTTTACAGACTATACCAAAAATGATTCAAAATGTCAAATGGATTGTGCCTCATGTTGAATAACCACTTTTTAACCCCTCAGAGAGACCAAAATTGCCATTTTTACAGAGTTTTGCTTACACAAAAGCTTCAATTTTGACCAATTTCAGGCACATAAATGACTTTAAACACACTTATTTTAGTTGAAAAAGTCATAAGTCACATCCAACAGTCGTTTGGAGTCAAAAGATTAAATGTTAAAATGTCATCGATATGGACCATTTTGGGGACGTTCGACAGGTCCGAAGTCATCGTTTTTCATCAGAAAATGAATTTTTCGGACTATACCAAAAATGATTCAAAATGTCAAAGTGATCGTGCCTCATGTTGAATAACCACTTTTTAACCCCTCAGAGTGACCAAAATTGCCATTTTTACAGAGGTTTGCTTACTCAAAAGTTTCAATTTTGACCAATTTCAGGCACATAAATGACTTTAAACACACTTATTTTAGTTGAAAAAGTCATAATTCACATCCAACTGTCGTTTGGAGTCATAAGATTAAATGTTAAAATTTCATCGATATGGACCATTTTGGGGACGTTCGACAGGTCCGAAGTCATCGTTTTTCATCAGAAAATGAATTTTTCGGACTATACCAAAAATGATTCAAAATGTCAAAGTGATTGTGCCTCATGTTGAATAACCACTTTTTAACCCCTCAGAGTGACCAAAATTGCCATTTTTACAGAGTTTTGCTTACTCAAAAGTTTCAATTTTGACCAATTTCAGGCACATAAATGACTTTAAACACACTTATTTTAGTTGAAAAAGTCATAATTCACATCCAACAGTCGTTTGGAGTCAAAAGATTAAATGTTAAAATTTCATCGATATGGACCATTTTGGGGACGTTCGACAGGTCCGGAGTCATCGTTTTTCATCAGAAAATTAATTTTTTGGACTATACCAAAAATGATTCAAAATGTCAAATAGATCATGCCTCGTGTTGAATAACCACTTTTTAACCCCTCAGAGTGACCAAAATTGCCATTTTTACAGAGTTTTGCTTAGACAAAAGCTTCAATTTTGACCAATTTCAGGCACATAAATGACTTTAAACACACTTATTTTAGTTGAAAAAGACTTAATTCACATCCAACAGTCGTTTGGAGTCAAAAGATTAAATGTTAAAATTTCATCGATATGGACCATTTTGGGGACGTTCGACAGGTCCGGAGTCATCGTTTTTCATCAGAAAATGGATTTTTCGGACTATACCAAAAATGATTCAAAATGTCAAATGGATCGTGCCTCATGTTGAATAACCACTTTTGAACCCCTCAGAGTGACCAAAATTGCCATTTTTACAGAGTTTTGCTTACACAAAAGCTTCAATTTTGACCAATTTCAGGCACATAAATGACTTAAACACACTTATTTTAGTTGAAAAAGACTTAATTCACATCCAACAGTTGTTTGGAGTCAAAAGATTAAATGTTAAAATTTCATCGATATGGACCATTTTGGGGACGTTCGACAGGTCCGGAGTCATCGTTTTTCATCAAAAAATTAATTTTTTGGACTGTACCAAAAATGATTCAAAATGTCAAAGTGATCGTGCCTCATGTTGAATAACCACTTTTTAACCCCTCAGAGTGACCAAAATTGCCATTTTTACAGAGTTTTGCTTACTCAAAAGTTTCAATTTTGACCAATTTCAGGCACATAAATGACTTTAAATACACTTATTTTAGTTGAAAAAGTCATAATTCACATCCAACAGTCATTTGGAGTCAAAAGATTAAATGTTAAAATTTCATCGATATGGACCATTTTGGGGACGTTCGACAGGTCCGGAGTCATCGTTTTTCATCAGAAAATGAAGTTTTTTGGACTATACCAAAAATGATTAAAAATGTCAAATAGATCGTGCCTCGTGTTGAATAACCACTTTTTAACCCCTCAGAGTGACCAAAATTGCCATTTTTACAGAGTTTTGCTTACACAAAAGCTTCAATTTTGACCAATTTCAGGCACATAAATGACTTTAAACACACTTATTTTAGTTGAAAAAGTCATAATTCACATCCAACAGTCATTTGGAGTCAAAAGATTAAATGTTAAAATTTCATCGATATGGACCAATTTGGGGACGTTTGACAGGTCCGGAGTCATCGTTTTTCATCAGAAAATGAATTTTACAGACTATACCAAAAATGATTCAAAATGTCAAATAGATCGTGCCTCGTGTTGAATAACCACTTTTTAACCCCTCAGAGTGACCAAAATTGCCATTTTAACAGAGTTTTGCTTACACAAAAGCTTCAATTTTGACCAATTTCAGGCACATAAATGACTTTAAACACACTTATTTTACTTGAAAAAGACTTAATTCACATCCAACAGTCGTTTGGAGTCAAAAGATTAAATGTTAAAATTTCATCGATATGGACCAATTTGGGGACGTTCGACAGGTCCGGAGTCATCGTTTTTCATCAGAAAATGAATTTTTGGGACTATACCAAAAATGATTCAAAATGTCAAATAGATTGTGCCTCGTGTTGAATAACCACTTTTTAACCCCTCAGAGTGACCAAAATTGCCATTTTTACAGAGTTTTGCTTACACAAAAGCTTCAATTTTGACCAATTTCAGGCACATAAATGACTTTAAAACACACTTATTTTAGTTGAAAAAGACTTAATTCACATCCAACAGTCGTTTGGAGTCAAAAGATTAAATGTTAAAATTTCATCGATATGGACCATTTTGGGGACGTTCGACAGGTCCGGAGTCATCGTTTTTCATCAGAAAATGAATTTTTCGGACTATACCAAAAATGATTCAAAATGTCAAATGGATCGTGCCTCATGTTGAATAACCACTTTTTAACCCCTCAGAGTGACCAAAATTGCAATTTTTACAGAGTTTTGCTTACTCAAAAGCTTCAATTTTGACCAATTTCAGGCACATAAATTACTTTAAACACACTTATTTTAGTTGAAAAAGTGATAATTCACATCCAACAGTCGTTTGGAGTCAAAAGATTAAATGTTAAAATGTCATCGATATGGACCATTTTGGGGACGTTCGACAGGTCCGAAGTCATCGTTTTTCATCAGAAAATGAATTTTTCGGACTATACCAAAAATGATTCAAAATGTCAAAGTGATCGTGCCTCATGTTGAATAACCACTTTTTAACCCCTCAGAGTGACCAAAATTGCCATTTTTACAGAGGTTTGCTTACTCAAAAGTTTCAATTTTGACCAATTTCAGGCACATAAATGACTTTAAACACACTTATTTTAGTTGAAAAAGTCATAATTCACATCCAACTGTCGTTTGGAGTCATAAGATTAAATGTTAAAATTTCATCGATATGGACCATTTTGGGGACGTTCGACAGGTCCGAAGTCATCGTTTTTCATCAGAAAATGAATTTTTCGGACTATACCAAAAATGATTCAAAATGTCAAAGTGATTGTGCCTCATGTTGAATAACCACTTTTTAACCCCTCAGAGTGACCAAAATTGCCATTTTTACAGAGTTTTGCTTACTCAAAAGTTTCAATTTTGACCAATTTCAGGCACATAAATGACTTTAAACACACTTATTTTAGTTGAAAAAGTCATAATTCACATCCAACAGTCGTTTGGAGTCAAAAGATTAAATGTTAAAATTTCATCGATATGGACCATTTTGGGGACGTTCGACAGGTCCGGAGTCATCGTTTTTCATCAGAAAATTAATTTTTTGGACTATACCAAAAATGATTCAAAATGTCAAATAGATCATGCCTCGTGTTGAATAACCACTTTTTAACCCCTCAGAGTGACCAAAATTGCCATTTTTACAGAGTTTTGCTTAGACAAAAGCTTCAATTTAGACCAATTTCAGGCACATAAATGACTTTAAACACACTTATTTTAGTTGAAAAAGACTTAATTCACATCCAACAGTCGTTTGGAGTCAAAAGATTAAATGTTAAAATTTCATCGATATGGACCATTTTGGGGACGTTCGACAGGTCCGGAGTCATCGTTTTTCATCAGAAAATGGATTTTTCGGACTATACCAAAAATGATTCAAAATGTCAAATGGATCGTGCCTCATCTTGAATAACCACTTTTTAACCCCTCAGAGTGACCAAAATTGCCATTTTTACAGAGTTTTGCTTACACAAAAGCTTCAATTTTGACCAATTTCAGGCACATAAATGACTTAAACACACTTATTTTAGTTGAAAAAGACTTAATTCACATCCAACAGTTGTTTGGAGTCAAAAGATTAAATGTTAAAATTTCATCGATATGGACCATTTTGGGGACGTTCGACAGGTCCGGAGTCATCGTTTTTCATCAAAAAATTAATTTTTTGGACTGTACCAAAAATGATTCAAAATGTCAAAGTGATCGTGCCTCATGTTGAATAACCACTTTTTAACCCCTCAGAGTGACCAAAATTGCCATTTTTACAGAGTTTTGCTTACTCAAAAGTTTCAATTTTGACCAATTTCAGGCACATAAATGACTTTAAATACACTTATTTTAGTTGAAAAAGTCATAATTCACATCCAACAGTCATTTGGAGTCAAAAGATTAAATGTTAAAATTTCATCGATATGGACCATTTTGGGGACGTTCGACAGGTCCGGAGTCATCGTTTTTCATCAGAAAATGAAGTTTTTTGGACTATACCAAAAATGATTAAAAATGTCAAATAGATCGTGCCTCGTGTTGAATAACCACTTTTTAACCCCTCAGAGTGACCAAAATTGCCATTTTTACAGAGTTTTGCTTACACAAAAGCTTCAATTTTGACCAATTTCAGGCACATAAATGACTTTAAACACACTTATTTTAGTTGAAAAAGTCATAATTCACATCCAACAGTCATTTGGAGTCAAAAGATTAAATGTTAAAATTTCATCGATATGGACCAATTTGGGGACGTTTGACAGGTCCGGAGTCATCGTTTTTCATCAGAAAATGAATTTTACAGACTATACCAAAAATGATTCAAAATGTCAAATAGATCGTGCCTCGTGTTGAATAACCACTTTTTAACCCCTCAGAGTGACCAAAATTGCCATTTTAACAGAGTTTTGCTTACACAAAAGCTTCAATTTTGACCAATTTCAGGCACATAAATGACTTTAAACACACTTATTTTACTTGAAAAAGACTTAATTCACATCCAACAGTCGTTTGGAGTCAAAAGATTAAATGTTAAAATTTCATCGATATGGACCAATTTGGGGACGTTCGACAGGTCCGGAGTCATCGTTTTTCATCAGAAAATGAATTTTTGGGACTATACCAAAAATGATTCAAAATGTCAAATAGATTATGCCTCGTGTTGAATAACCACTTTTTAACCCCTCAGAGTGACCAAAATTGCCATTTTTACAGAGTTTTGCTTACACAAAAGCTTCAATTTTGACCAATTTCAGGCACATAAATGACTTTAAAACACACTTATTTTAGTTGAAAAAGACTTAATTCACATCCAACAGTCGTTTGGAGTCAAAAGATTAAATGTTAAAATTTCATCGATATGGACCATTTTGGGGACGTTCGACAGGTCCGGAGTCATCGTTTTTCATCAGAAAATGAATTTTTCGGACTATACCAAAAATGATTCAAAATGTCAAATGGATCGTGCCTCATGTTGAATAACCACTTTTTAACCCCTCAGAGTGACCAAAATTGCAATTTTTACAGAGTTTTGCTTACTCAAAAGCTTCAATTTTGACCAATTTCAGGCACATAAATTACTTTAAACACACTTATTTTAGTTGAAAAAGTGATAATTCACATCCAACAGTCGTTTGGAGTCAAAAGATTAAATGTTAAAATTTCATCGATATGGACCATTTTGGGGATGTTCGACAGGTCCGGAGTCATCGTTTTTCATCAGAAAATGAATTTTTCGGACTATACCAAAAATGATTCAAAATGTCAAATGGATTGTGCCTCATGTTGAATAACCACTTTTTAACCCCTCAGAGTGACCAACATTGCCATTTTTACAGAGTTTTGCTTACACAAAAGTTTCAATTTTGACCAATTTCAGGCACATAAATGACTTTAAACACACTTATTTTTGTTGAAAAAGACTTAATTCACATCCAACAGTCGTTTGGAGTCAAAAGATTAAATGTTAAAATTTCATCGATATGGACCATTTTGGGGACGTTCGACAGGTCCGGAGTCATCGTTTTTCATCAGAAAATGATTTTTTTGGACTATACCAAAAATGATTCAAAATGTCAAATGGATTGTGCCTCATGTTGAATAACCACTTTTTAACCCCTCAGAGAGACCAAAATTGCCATTTTTACAGAGTTTTGCTTACACAAAAGCTTCAATTTTGACCAATTTCAGGCACATAAATGACTTTAAAACACACTTATTTTAGTTGAAAAAGACTTAATTCACATCCAACAGTCGTTTGGAGTCAAAAGATTAAATGTTAAAATTTCATCGATATGGACCATTTTGGGGACGTTCGACAGGTCCGGAGTCATCGTTTTTCATCAGAAAATGAATTTTTCGGACTATACCAAAAATGATTCAAAATGTCAAATGGATCGTGCCTCATGTTGAATAACCACTTTTTAACCCCTCAGAGTGACCAAAATTGCAATTTTTACAGAGTTTTGCTTACTCAAAAGCTTCAATTTTGACCAATTTCATGCACATAAATTACTTTAAACACACTTATTTTAGTTGAAAAAGTGATAATTCACATCCAACAGTCGTTTGGAGTCAAAAGATTAAATGTTAAAATTTCATCGATATGGACCATTTTGGGGATGCTCGACAGGTCCGGAGTCATCGTTTTTCATCAGAAAATGAATTTTTCGGACTATACCAAAAATGATTCAAAATGTCAAATGGATTGTGCCTCATGTTGAATAACCACTTTTTAACCCCTCAGAGTGACCAACATTGCCATTTTTACAGAGTTTTGCTTACACAAAAGCTTCAATTTTGACCAATTTCAGGCACATAAATGACTTTAAACACACTTATTTTAGTTGAAAAAGACTTAATTCACATCCAACAGTCGTTTGGAGTCATAAGATTAAATGTTAAAATTTCATCGATATGGACCATTTTGGGGACGTTCGACAGGTCCGGAGTCATCGTTTTTCATCAGAAAATGATTTTTTTGGACTATACCAAAAATGATTCAAAATGTCAAATGGATTGTGCCTCATGTTGAATAACCACTTTTTAACCCCTCAGAGAGACCAAAATTGCCATTTTTACAGAGTTTTGCTTACACAAAAGCTTCAATTTTGACCAATTTCAGGCACATAAATGACTTAAACACACTTATTTTAGTTGAAAAAGACTTAATTCACATCCAACAGTTGTTTGGAGTCAAAAGATTAAATGTTAAAATTTCATCGATATGGACCATTTTGGGGACGTTAGACAGGTCCGGAGTCATCGTTTTTCATCAAAAAATTAATTTTTTGGACTGTACCAAAAATTATTCAAAATGTCAAAGTGATCGTGCCTCATGTTGAATAACCACTTTTTAACCCCTCAGAGTGACCAAAATTGCCATTTTTACAGAGTTTTGCTTACTCAAAAGTTTCAATTTTGACCAATTTCAGGCACATAAATGACTTTAAATACACTTATTTTAGTTGAAAAAGTCATAATTCACATCCAACAGTCGTTTGGAGTCAAAAGATTAAATGTTAAAATTTCATCGATATGGACCATTTTGGGGACGTTCGACAGGTCCGGAGTCATCGTTTTTCATCAGAAAATGAATTTTTTGGACTATACCAAAAATGATTAAAAATGTCAAATAGATCGTGCCTCGTGTTGAATAACCACTTTTTAACCCCTCAGAGTGACCAAAATTGCCATTTTTTCAGAGTTTTGCTTACACAAAAGCTTCAATTTTGACCAATTTCAGGCACATAAATGACTTTAAACACACTTATTTTAGTTGAAAAAGTCATAATTCACATCCAACAGTCATTTGGAGTCAAAAGATTAAATGTTAAAATTTCATCGATATGGACCAATTTGGGGACGTTTGACAGGTCCGGAGTCATCGTTTTTCATCAGAAAATGAATTTTACAGACTATACCAAAAATGATTCAAAATGTCAAATAGATCGTGCCTCGTGTTGAATAACCACTTTTTAACCCCTCAGAGTGACCAAAATTGCCATTTTAACAGAGTTTTGCTTACACAAAAGCTTCAATTTTGACCAATTTCAGGCACATAAATGACTTTAAACACACTTATTTTAGTTGAAAAAGACTTAATTCACATCCAACAGTCGTTTGGAGTCAAAAGATTAAATGTTAAAATTTCATCGATATGGACCAATTTGGGGACGTTCGACAGGTCCGGAGTCATCGTTTTTCATCAGAAAATGAATTTTTGGGACTATACCAAAAATGATTCAAAATGTCAAATAGATCGTGCCTCGTGTTGAATAACCACTTTTTAACCCCTCAGAGTGACCAAAATTGCCATTTTTACAGAGTTTTGCTTACACAAAAGCTTCAATTTTGACCAATTTCAGGCACATAAATGACTTTAAAACACACTTATTTTAGTTGAAAAAGACTTAATTCACATCCAACAGTCGTTTGGAGTCAAAAGATTAAATGTTAAAATTTCATCGATATGGACCATTTTGGGGACGTTCGACAGGTCCGGAGTCATCGTTTTTCATCAGAAAATGAATTTTTCGGACTATACCAAAAATGATTCAAAATGTCAAATGGATCGTGCCTCATGTTGAATAACCACTTTTTAACCCCTCAGAGTGACCAAAATTGCAATTTTTACAGAGTTTTGCTTACTCAAAAGCTTCAATTTTGACCAATTTCAGGCACATAAATTACTTTAAACACACTTATTTTAGTTGAAAAAGTGATAATTCACATCCAACAGTCGTTTGGAGTCAAAAGATTAAATGTTAAAATTTCATCGATATGGACCATTTTGGGGATGTTCGACAGGTCCGGAGTCATCGTTTTTCATCAGAAAATGAATTTTTCGGACTATACCAAAAATGATTCAAAATGTCAAATGGATTGTGCCTCATGTTGAATAACCACTTTTTAACCCCTCAGAGTGACCAACATTGCCATTTTTACAGAGTTTTGCTTACACAAAAGTTTCAATTTTGACCAATTTCAGGCACATAAATGACTTTAAACACACTTATTTTAGTTGAAAAAGACTTAATTCACATCCAACAGTCGTTTGGAGTCAAAAGATTAAATGTTAAAATTTCATCGATATGGACCATTTTGGGGACGTTCGACAGGTCCGGAGTCATCGTTTTTCATCAGAAAATGATTTTTTTGGACTATACCAAAAATGATTCAAAATGTCAAATGGATTGTGCCTCATGTTGAATAACCACTTTTTAACCCCTCAGAGAGACCAAAATTGCCATTTTTACAGAGTTTTGCTTACACAAAAGCTTCAATTTTGACCAATTTCAGGCACATAAATGACTTAAACACACTTATTTTAGTTGAAAAAGACTTAATTCACATCCAACAGTTGTTTGGAGTCAAAAGATTAAATGTTAAAATTTCATCGATATGGACCATTTTGGGGACGTTCGACAGGTCCGGAGTAATCGTTTTTCATCAAAAAATTAATTTTTTGGACTGTACCAAAAATGATTCAAAATGTCAAAGTGATCGTGCCTCAAGTTGAATAACCACTTTTTAACCCCTCAGAGTGACCAAAATTGCCATTTTTACAGAGTTTTGCTTACTCAAAAGTTTCAATTTTGACCAATTTCAAGCACATAAATGACTTTAAACACACTTATTTTAGTTGAAAAAGTCATAATTCACATCCAACAGTCGTTTGGAGTCAAAAGATTAAATGTTAAAATTTAATCGATATGGACCATTTTGGGGATGTTCGACAGGTCCGGAGTCATCGTTTTTCATCAGAAAATGAATTTTTCGGACTCTACCAAAAATGATTCAAAATGTCAAATGGATTGTGCCTCATGTTGAATAACCACTTTTTAACCCCTCAGAGTGACCAACATTGCCATTTTTACAGAGTTTTGCTTACACAAAAGTTTCAATTTTGACCAATTTCAGGCACATAAATGACTTTAAACACACTTATTTTAGTTGAAAAAGACTTAATTCACATCCAACAGTCGTTTGGAGTCAAAAGATTAAATGTTAAAATTTCATCGATATGGACCATTTTGGGGACGTTCGACAGGTCCGGAGTCATCGTTTTTCATCAGAAAATGATTTTTTTGGACTATACCAAAAATGATTCAAAATGTCAAATGGATTGTGCCTCATGTTGAATAACCACTTTTTAACCCCTCAGAGAGACCAAAATTGCCATTTTTACAGAGTTTTGCTTACACAAAAGCTTCAATTTTGACCAATTTCAGGCACATAAATGACTTAAACACACTTATTTTAGTTGAAAAAGACTTAATTCACATCCAACAGTTGTTTGGAGTCAAAAGATTAAATGTTAAAATTTCATCGATATGGACCATTTTGGGGACGTTCGACAGGTCCGGAGTAATCGTTTTTCATCAAAAAATTAATTTTTTGGACTGTACCAAAAATGATTCAAAATGTCAAAGTGATCGTGCCTCAAGTTGAATAACCACTTTTTAACCCCTCAGAGTGACCAAAATTGCCATTTTTACAGAGTTTTGCTTACTCAAAAGTTTCAATTTTGACCAATTTCAAGCACATAAATGACTTTAAACACACTTATTTTAGTTGAAAAAGTCATAATTCACATCCAACAGTCGTTTGGAGTCAAAAGATTAAATGTTAAAATTTCATCGATATGGACCATTTTGGGGACGTTCGACAGGTCCGGAGTCATCGTTTTTCATCAGAAAATGAATTTTTTGGGCTATACCAAAAATGATTCAAAATGTCAAATAGATCGTGCCTCGTGTTGAATAACCACTTTTTAACCCCTCAGAGTGACCAAAATTGCCATTTTTACAGAGTTTTGCTTACACAAAAGCTTCAATTTTGACCAATTTCAGGCACATAAATGACTTTAAACACACTTATTTTAGTTGAAAAAGTCATAATTCACATCCAACAGTCATTTGGAGTCAAAAGATTAAATGTTAAAATTTCATCGATATGGACCATTTTGGGGACGTTCGACAGGTCCGGAGTCATCGTTTTTCATCAGAAAATGAATTTTTCGGACTATACCAAAAATGATTCAAAATGTCAAAGTGATCGTGCCTCATGCTGAATAACCACTTTTTAAGCCCTCAGAGTGACCAAAATTGCCATTTTTACAGAGTTTTGCTTACTCAAAAGTTTCAATTTTGACCAATTTCAGGCACATAAATGACTTTAAACACACTTATTTTAGTTGAAAAAGTCATAATTCACATCCAACAGTCGTTTGGAGTCAAAAGATTAAATGTAAAATTTCATCGATATGGACCATTTTGGGGACGTTCGACAGGTCCGGAGTCCTCGTTTTTCATCAGAAAATGAATTTTTGGGACTATACCAAAAATTATTCAAAATGTCAAATGGATTGTGCCTCATGTTGAATAACCACTTTTTTACCCTCAGAGAGACCAAAATTGCCATTTTTACAGAGTTTTGCTTACTCAAAAGTTTCAATTTTGACCAATTTCAGGCACATAAATGACTTTAAACGCACTTATTTTAGTTGAAAAAGTCATAATTCACATCCAACAGTCGTTTGGAGTCAAAAGATTAAATGTTAAAATTTCATTGATATGGACCATTTTGGGGACGTTCGACTGGTCCGGAGTCATCGTTTTTCATCAGAAAATGAATTTTTCGGACTATACCAAAAATGATTCAAAATGTCAAATGGATTGTGCCTCATGTTGAATAACCACTTTTTAACCCCTCAGAGAGACCAAAATTGCCATTTTTACAGAGTTTTGCTTACTCAAAAGTTTCAATTTTGACCAATTTCAGGCACATAAATGACTTTAAACACACTTATTTTAGTTGAAAAAGTCACAATTCACATCCAACAGTCGTTTGGAGTCAAAAGATTAAATGTTAAAATTTCATCGATATGGACCATTTTGGGGACGTTCGACAGGTCCGGAGTCATCTTTTTTCATCAGAAAATGAATTTTTCGGACTATACCAAAAATGATTCAAAATGTCAAATGGATCATGCCTCATGTTGAATAACCACTTTTTAACCCCTCAGAGTGACCAAAATTGCCATTTTTACAGAGTTTTGCTTACTCAAAAGCTTTAATTTTGACCAATTTCAGGCACATAAATTACTTTAAACACACTTATTTTAGTTGAAAAAGTCATAATTGACATCCAACAGTCATTTGGAGTCAAAAGATTAAATGTTAAAATTTCATCGATATGGACCAATTTGGGGACGTTCGACAGGTCCGGAGTCATCGTTTTTCATCAGAAAATGAATTTTACAGACTATACCAAAAATGATTCAAAATGTCAAATGGATTGTGCCTCATGTTGAATAACCACTTTTTAACCCCTCAGAGAGACCAAAATTGCCATTTTTACAGAGTTTTGCTTACACAAAAGCTTCAATTTTGACCAATTTCAGGCACATAAATGACTTTAAACACACTTATTTTAGTTGAAAAAATCATAAGTCACATCCAACAGTCGTTTGGAGTCAAAAGATTAAATGTTAAAATGTCATCGATATGGACCATTTTGGGGACGTTCGACAGGTCCGAAGTCATCGTTTTTCATCAGAAAATGAATTTTTCGGACTATACCAAAAATGATTCAAAATGTCAAAGTGATCGTGCCTCATGTTGAATAACCACTTTTTAACCCCTCAGAGTGACCAAAATTGCCATTTTTACAGAGGTTTGCTTACTCAAAAGTTTCAATTTTGACCAATTTCAGGCACATAAATGACTTTAAACACACTTATTTTAGTTGAAAAAGTCATAATTCACATCCAACTGTCGTTTGGAGTCATAAGATTAAATGTTAAAATTTCATCGATATGGACCATTTTGGGGACGTTCGACAGGTCCGAAGTCATCGTTTTTCATCAGAAAATGAATTTTTCGGACTATACCAAAAATGATTCAAAATGTCAAAGTGATTGTGCCTCATGTTGAATAACCACTTTTTAACCCCTCAGAGTGACCAAAATTGCCATTTTTACAGAGTTTTGCTTACTCAAAAGTTTCAATTTTGACCAATTTCAGGCACATAAATGACTTTAAACACACTTATTTTAGTTGAAAAAGTCATAATTCACATCCAACAGTCGTTTGGAGTCAAAAGATTAAATGTTAAAATTTCATCGATATGGACCATTTTGGGGACGTTCGACAGGTCCGGAGTCATCGTTTTTCATCAGAAAATTAATTTTTTGGACTATACCAAAAATGATTCAAAATGTCAAATAGATCATGCCTCGTGTTGAATAACCACTTTTTAACCCCTCAGAGTGACCAAAATTGCCATTTTTACAGAGTTTTGCTTAGACAAAAGCTTCAATTTTGACCAATTTCAGGCACATAAATGACTTTAAACACACTTATTTTAGTTGAAAAAGACTTAATTCACATCCAACAGTCGTTTGGAGTCAAAAGATTAAATGTTAAAATTTCATCGATATGGACCATTTTGGGGATGTTCGACAGGTCCGGAGTCATCGTTTTTCATCAGAAAATGAATTTTTCGGACTATACCAAAAATGATTCAAAATGTCAAATGGATTGTGCCTCATGTTGAATAACCACTTTTTAACCCCTCAGAGTGACCAACATTGCCATTTTTACAGAGTTTTGCTTACACAAAAGTTTCAATTTTGACCAATTTCAGGCACATAAATGACTTTAAACACACTTATTTTAGTTGAAAAAGACTTAATTCACATCCAACAGTCGTTTGGAGTCAAAAGATTAAATGTTAAAATTTCATCGATATGGAACATTTTGGGGACGTTCGACAGGTCCGGAGTCATCGTTTTTCATCAGAAAATGATTTTTTTGGACTATACCAAAAATGATTCAAAATGTCAAATGGATTGTGCCTCATGTTGAATAACCACTTTTTAACCCCTCAGAGAGACCAAAATTGCCATTTTTACAGAGTTTTGCTTACACAAAAGCTTCAATTTTGACCAATTTCAGGCACATAAATGACTTAAACACACTTATTTTAGTTGAAAAAGACTTAATTCACATCCAACAGTTGTTTGGAGTCAAAAGATTAAATGTTAAAATTTCATCGATATGGACCATTTTGGGGACGTTCGACAGGTCCGGAGTAATCGTTTTTCATCAAAAAATTAATTTTTTGGACTGTACCAAAAATGATTCAAAATGTCAAAGTGATCGTGCCTCAAGTTGAATAACCACTTTTTAACCCCTCAGAGTGACCAAAATTGCCATTTTTACAGAGTTTTGCTTACTCAAAAGTTTCAATTTTGACCAATTTCAAGCACATAAATGACTTTAAACACACTTATTTTAGTTGAAAAAGTCATAATTCACATCCAACAGTCGTTTGGAGTCAAAAGATTAAATGTTAAAATTTCATCGATATGGACCATTTTGGGGACGTTCGACAGGTCCGGAGTCATCGTTTTTCATCAGAAAATGAATTTTTTGGGCTATACCAAAAATGATTCAAAATGTCAAATAGATCGTGCCTCGTGTTGAATAACCACTTTTTAACCCCTCAGAGTGACCAAAATTGCCATTTTTACAGAGTTTTGCTTACACAAAAGCTTCAATTTTGACCAATTTCAGGCACATAAATGACTTTAAACACACTTATTTTAGTTGAAAAAGTCATAATTCACATCCAACAGTCATTTGGAGTCAAAAGATTAAATGTTAAAATTTCATCGATATGGACCATTTTGGGGACGTTCGACAGGTCCGGAGTCATCGTTTTTCATCAGAAAATGAATTTTTCGGACTATACCAAAAATGATTCAAAATGTCAAAGTGATCGTGCCTCATGCTGAATAACCACTTTTTAAGCCCTCAGAGTGACCAAAATTGCCATTTTTACAGAGTTTTGCTTACTCAAAAGTTTCAATTTTGACCAATTTCAGGCACATAAATGACTTTAAACACACTTATTTTAGTTGAAAAAGTCATAATTCACATCCAACAGTCGTTTGGAGTCAAAAGATTAAATGTAAAATTTCATCGATATGGACCATTTTGGGGACGTTCGACAGGTCCGGAGTCCTCGTTTTTCATCAGAAAATGAATTTTTGGGACTATACCAAAAATTATTCAAAATGTCAAATGGATTGTGCCTCATGTTGAATAACCACTTTTTTACCCTCAGAGAGACCAAATTGCCATTTTTACAGAGTTTTGCTTACTCAAAAGTTTCAATTTTGACCAATTTCAGGCACATAAATGACTTTAAACGCACTTATTTTAGTTGAAAAAGTCATAATTCACATCCAACAGTCGTTTGGAGTCAAAAGATTAAATGTTAAAATTTCATCGATATGGACCATTTTGGGGACGTTCGACAGGTCCGGAGTCATCGTTTTTCATCAGAAAATGAATTTTTCGGACTATACCAAAAATGATTCAAAATGTCAAATGGATCATGCCTCATGTTGAATAACCACTTTTTAACCCCTCAGAGTGACCAAAATTGCCATTTTTACAGAGTTTTGCTTACTCAAAAGCTTTAATTTTGACCAATTTCAGGCACATAAATTACTTTAAACACACTTATTTTAGTTGAAAAAGTCATAATTCACATCCAACAGTCATTTGGAGTCAAAAGATTAAATGTTAAAATTTCATCGATATGGACCAATTTGGGGACGTTCGACAGGTCCGGAGTCATCGTTTTTCATCAGAAAATGAATTTTACAGACTATACCAAAAATGATTCAAAATGTCAAATGGATTGTGCCTCATGTTGAATAACCACTTTTTAACCCCTCAGAGAGACCAAAATTGCCATTTTTACAGAGTTTTGCTTACACAAAAGCTTCAATTTTGACCAATTTCAGGCACATAAATGACTTTAAACACACTTATTTTAGTTGAAAAAGTCATAAGTCACATCCAACAGTCGTTTGGAGTCAAAAGATTAAATGTTAAAATGTCATCGATATGGACCATTTTGGGGACGTTCGACAGGTCCGAAGTCATCGTTTTTCATCAGAAAATGAATTTTTCGGACTATACCAAAAATGATTCAAAATGTCAAAGTGATCGTGCCTCATGTTGAATAACCACTTTTTAACCCCTCAGAGTGACCAAAATTGCCATTTTTACAGAGGTTTGCTTACTCAAAAGTTTCAATTTTGACCAATTTCAGGCACATAAATGACTTTAAACACACTTATTTTAGTTGAAAAAGTCATAATTCACATCCAACTGTCGTTTGGAGTCATAAGATTAAATGTTAAAATTTCATCGATATGGACCATTTTGGGGACGTTCGACAGGTCCGAAGTCATCGTTTTTCATCAGAAAATGAATTTTTCGGACTATACCAAAAATGATTCAAAATGTCAAAGTGATTGTGCCTCATGTTGAATAACCACTTTTTAACCCCTCAGAGTGACCAAAATTGCCATTTTTACAGAGTTTTGCTTACTCAAAAGTTTCAATTTTGACCAATTTCAGGCACATAAATGACTTTAAACACACTTATTTTAGTTGAAAAAGTCATAATTCACATCCAACAGTCGTTTGGAGTCAAAAGATTAAATGTTAAAATTTCATCGATATGGACCATTTTGGGGACGTTCGACAGGTCCGGAGTCATCGTTTTTCATCAGAAAATTAATTTTTTGGACTATACCAAAAATGATTCAAAATGTCAAATAGATCATGCCTCGTGTTGAATAACCACTTTTTAACCCCTCAGAGTGACCAAAATTGCCATTTTTACAGAGTTTTGCTTAGACAAAAGCTTCAATTTTGACCAATTTCAGGCACATAAATGACTTTAAACACACTTATTTTAGTTGAAAAAGACTTAATTCACATCCAACAGTCGTTTGGAGTCAAAAGATTAAATGTTAAAATTTCATCGATATGGACCATTTTGGGGACGTTCGACAGGTCCGGAGTCATCGTTTTTCATCAGAAAATGGATTTTTCGGACTATACCAAAAATGATTCAAAATGTCAAATGGATCGTGCCTCATGTTGAATAACCACTTTTGAACCCCTCAGAGTGACCAAAATTGCAATTTTTACAGAGTTTTGCTTACACAAAAGCTTCAATTTTGACCAATTTCAGGCACATAAATGACTTAAACACACTTATTTTAGTTGAAAAAGACTTAATTCACATCCAACAGTTGTTTGGAGTCAAAAGATTAAATGTTAAAATTTCATCGATATGGACCATTTTGGGGACGTTCGACAGGTCCGGAGTCATCGTTTTTCATCAAAAAATTAATTTTTTGGACTGTACCAAAAATGATTCAAAATGTCAAAGTGATCGTGCCTCATGTTGAATAACCACTTTTTAACCCCTCAGAGTGACCAAAATTGCCATTTTTACAGAGTTTTGCTTACTCAAAAGTTTCAATTTTGACCAATTTCAGGCACATAAATGACTTTAAATACACTTATTTTAGTTGAAAAAGTCATAATTCACATCCAACAGTCATTTGGAGTCAAAAGATTAAATGTTAAAATTTCATCGATATGGACCATTTTGGGGACGTTCGACAGGTCCGGAGTCATCGTTTTTCATCAGAAAATGAAGTTTTTTGGACTATACCAAAAATGATTAAAAATGTCAAATAGATCGTGCCTCGTGTTGAATAACCACTTTTTAACCCCTCAGAGTGACCAAAATTGCCATTTTTACAGAGTTTTGCTTACACAAAAGCTTCAATTTTGACCAATTTCAGGCACATAAATGACTTTAAACACACTTATTTTAGTTGAAAAAGTCATAATTCACATCCAACAGTCATTTGGAGTCAAAAGATTAAATGTTAAAATTTCATCGATATGGACCAATTTGGGGACGTTTGACAGGTCCGGAGTCATCGTTTTTCATCAGAAAATGAATTTTACAGACTATACCAAAAATGATTCAAAATGTCAAATAGATCGTGCCTCGTGTTGAATAACCACTTTTTAACCCCTCAGAGTGACCAAAATTGCCATTTTAACAGAGTTTTGCTTACACAAAAGCTTCAATTTTGACCAATTTCAGGCACATAAATGACTTTAAACACACTTATTTTACTTGAAAAAGACTTAATTCACATCCAACAGTCGTTTGGAGTCAAAAGATTAAATGTTAAAATTTCATCGATATGGACCAATTTGGGGACGTTCGACAGGTCCGGAGTCATCGTTTTTCATCAGAAAATGAATTTTTGGGACTATACCAAAAATGATTCAAAATGTCAAATAGATTGTGCCTCGTGTTGAATAACCACTTTTTAACCCCTCAGAGTGACCAAAATTGCCATTTTTACAGAGTTTTGCTTACACAAAAGCTTCAATTTTGACCAATTTCAGGCACATAAATGACTTTAAAACACACTTATTTTAGTTGAAAAAGACTTAATTCACATCCAACAGTCGTTTGGAGTCAAAAGATTAAATGTTAAAATTTCATCGATATGGACCATTTTGGGGACGTTCGACAGGTCCGGAGTCATCGTTTTTCATCAGAAAATGAATTTTTCGGACTATACCAAAAATGATTCAAAATGTCAAATGGATCGTGCCTCATGTTGAATAACCACTTTTTAACCCCTCAGAGTGACCAAAATTGCAATTTTTACAGAGTTTTGCTTACTCAAAAGCTTCAATTTTGACCAATTTCAGGCACATAAATGACTTTAAACACACTTATTTTAGTTGAAAAAGTGATAATTCACATCCAACAGTCGTTTGGAGTCAAAAGATTAAATGTTAAAATGTCATCGATATGGACCATTTTGGGGACGTTCGACAGGTCCGAAGTCATCGTTTTTCATCAGAAAATGAATTTTTCGGACTATACCAAAAATGATTCAAAATGTCAAAGTGATCGTGCCTCATGTTGAATAACCACTTTTTAACCCCTCAGAGTGACCAAAATTGCCATTTTTACAGAGGTTTGCTTACTCAAAAGTTTCAATTTTGACCAATTTCAGGCACATAAATGACTTTAAACACACTTATTTTAGTTGAAAAAGTCATAATTCACATCCAACTGTCGTTTGGAGTCATAAGATTAAATGTTAAAATTTCATCGATATGGACCATTTTGGGGACGTTCGACAGGTCCGAAGTCATCGTTTTTCATCAGAAAATGAATTTTTCGGACTATACCAAAAATGATTCAAAATGTCAAAGTGATTGTGCCTCATGTTGAATAACCACTTTTTAACCCCTCAGAGTGACCAAAATTGCCATTTTTACAGAGTTTTGCTTACTCAAAAGTTTCAATTTTGACCAATTTCAGGCACATAAATGACTTTAAACACACTTATTTTAGTTGAAAAAGTCATAATTCACATCCAACAGTCGTTTGGAGTCAAAAGATTAAATGTTAAAATTTCATCGATATGGACCATTTTGGGGACGTTCGACAGGTCCGGAGTCATCGTTTTTCATCAGAAAATTAATTTTTTGGACTATACCAAAAATGATTCAAAATGTCAAATAGATCATGCCTCGTGTTGAATAACCACTTTTTAACCCCTCAGAGTGACCAAAATTGCCATTTTTACAGAGTTTTGCTTAGACAAAAGCTTCAATTTAGACCAATTTCAGGCACATAAATGACTTTAAACACACTTATTTTAGTTGAAAAAGACTTAATTCACATCCAACAGTCGTTTGGAGTCAAAAGATTAAATGTTAAAATTTCATCGATATGGACCATTTTGGGGACGTTCGACAGGTCCGGAGTCATCGTTTTTCATCAGAAAATGGATTTTTCGGACTATACCAAAAATGATTCAAAATGTCAAATGGATCGTGCCTCATCTTGAATAACCACTTTTTAACCCCTCAGAGTGACCAAAATTGCCATTTTTACAGAGTTTTGCTTACACAAAAGCTTCAATTTTGACCAATTTCAGGCACATAAATGACTTAAACACACTTATTTTAGTTGAAAAAGACTTAATTCACATCCAACAGTTGTTTGGAGTCAAAAGATTAAATGTTAAAATTTCATCGATATGGACCATTTTGGGGACGTTCGACAGGTCCGGAGTCATCGTTTTTCATCAAAAAATTAATTTTTTGGACTGTACCAAAAATGATTCAAAATGTCAAAGTGATCGTGCCTCATGTTGAATAACCACTTTTTAACCCCTCAGAGTGACCAAAATTGCCATTTTTACAGAGTTTTGCTTACTCAAAAGTTTCAATTTTGACCAATTTCAGGCACATAAATGACTTTAAATACACTTATTTTAGTTGAAAAAGTCATAATTCACATCCAACAGTCATTTGGAGTCAAAAGATTAAATGTTAAAATTTCATCGATATGGACCATTTTGGGGACGTTCGACAGGTCCGGAGTCATCGTTTTTCATCAGAAAATGAAGTTTTTTGGACTATACCAAAAATGATTAAAAATGTCAAATAGATCGTGCCTCGTGTTGAATAACCACTTTTTAACCCCTCAGAGTGACCAAAATTGCCATTTTTACAGAGTTTTGCTTACACAAAAGCTTCAATTTTGACCAATTTCAGGCACATAAATGACTTTAAACACACTTATTTTAGTTGAAAAAGTCATAATTCACATCCAACAGTCATTTGGAGTCAAAAGATTAAATGTTAAAATTTCATCGATATGGACCAATTTGGGGACGTTTGACAGGTCCGGAGTCATCGTTTTTCATCAGAAAATGAATTTTACAGACTATACCAAAAATGATTCAAAATGTCAAATAGATCGTGCCTCGTGTTGAATAACCACTTTTTAACCCCTCAGAGTGACCAAAATTGCCATTTTAACAGAGTTTTGCTTACACAAAAGCTTCAATTTTGACCAATTTCAGGCACATAAATGACTTTAAACACACTTATTTTACTTGAAAAAGACTTAATTCACATCCAACAGTCGTTTGGAGTCAAAAGATTAAATGTTAAAATTTCATCGATATGGACCAATTTGGGGACGTTCGACAGGTCCGGAGTCATCGTTTTTCATCAGAAAATGAATTTTTGGGACTATACCAAAAATGATTCAAAATGTCAAATAGATTATGCCTCGTGTTGAATAACCACTTTTTAACCCCTCAGAGTGACCAAAATTGCCATTTTTACAGAGTTTTGCTTACACAAAAGCTTCAATTTTGACCAATTTCAGGCACATAAATGACTTTAAAACACACTTATTTTAGTTGAAAAAGACTTAATTCACATCCAACAGTCGTTTGGAGTCAAAAGATTAAATGTTAAAATTTCATCGATATGGACCATTTTGGGGACGTTCGACAGGTCCGGAGTCATCGTTTTTCATCAGAAAATGAATTTTTCGGACTATACCAAAAATGATTCAAAATGTCAAATGGATCGTGCCTCATGTTGAATAACCACTTTTTAACCCCTCAGAGTGACCAAAATTGCAATTTTTACAGAGTTTTGCTTACTCAAAAGCTTCAATTTTGACCAATTTCAGGCACATAAATTACTTTAAACACACTTATTTTAGTTGAAAAAGTGATAATTCACATCCAACAGTCGTTTGGAGTCAAAAGATTAAATGTTAAAATTTCATCGATATGGACCATTTTGGGGATGTTCGACAGGTCCGGAGTCATCGTTTTTCATCAGAAAATGAATTTTTCGGACTATACCAAAAATGATTCAAAATGTCAAATGGATTGTGCCTCATGTTGAATAACCACTTTTTAACCCCTCAGAGTGACCAACATTGCCATTTTTACAGAGTTTTGCTTACACAAAAGTTTCAATTTTGACCAATTTCAGGCACATAAATGACTTTAAACACACTTATTTTTGTTGAAAAAGACTTAATTCACATCCAACAGTCGTTTGGAGTCAAAAGATTAAATGTTAAAATTTCATCGATATGGACCATTTTGGGGACGTTCGACAGGTCCGGAGTCATCGTTTTTCATCAGAAAATGATTTTTTTGGACTATACCAAAAATGATTCAAAATGTCAAATGGATTGTGCCTCATGTTGAATAACCACTTTTTAACCCCTCAGAGAGACCAAAATTGCCATTTTTACAGAGTTTTGCTTACACAAAAGCTTCAATTTTGACCAATTTCAGGCACATAAATGACTTAAACACACTTATTTTAGTTGAAAAAGACTTAATTCACATCCAACAGTTGTTTGGAGTCAAAAGATTAAATGTTAAAATTTCATCGATATGGACCATTTTGGGGACGTTCGACAGGTCCGGAGTCATCGTTTTTCATCAAAAAATTAATTTTTTGGACTGTACCAAAAATGATTCAAAATGTCAAAGTGATCGTGCCTCATGTTGAATAACCACTTTTTAACCCCTCAGAGTGACCAAAATTGCCATTTTTACAGAGTTTTGCTTACTCAAAAGTTTCAATTTTGACCAATTTCAGGCACATAAATGACTTTAAACACACTTATTTTAGTTGAAAAAGTCATAATTCACATCCAACAGTCGTTTGGAGTCAAAAGATTAAATGTTAAAATTTCATCGATATGGACCATTTTGGGGACGTTCGACAGGTCCGGAGTCATCGTTTTTCCTCAGAAAATGAATTTTTTGGACTATACCAAAAATGATTCAAAATGTCAAATAGATCGTGCCTCGTGTTGAATAACCACTTTTTAACCCCTCAGAGTGACCAAAATTGCCATTTTTACAGAGTTTTGCTTACACAAAAGCTTCAATTTTGACCAATTTCAGGCACATAAATGACTTTAAACACACTTATTTTAGTTGAAAAAGTCATAATTCACATCCAACAGTCATTTGGAGTCAAAAGATTAAATGTTAAAATTTCATCGATATGGACCAATTTGGGGACGTTCGACAGGTCCGGAGTCATCGTTTTTCATCAGAAAATGAATTTTACAGACTATACCAAAAATGATTCAAAATGTCAAATAGATCGTGCCTCGTGTTGAATAACCACTTTTTAACCCCTCAGAGTGACCAAAATTGCCATTTTAGCAGAGTTTTGCTTACACAAAAGCTTCAATTTTGACCAATTTCAGGCACATAAATGACTTTAAACACACTTATTTTAGTTGAAAAAGACTTAATTCACATCCAACAGTCGTTTGGAGTCAAAAGATTAAATGTAAAATTTCATCGATATGGACCATTTTGGGGACGTTCGACAGGTCCGGAGTCATCGTTTTTCATCAGAAAACGAATTTTTCGGACTATACCAAAAATGATTCAAAATGTCAAAGTGATCGTGCCTCATGCTGAATAACCACTTTTTAAGCCCTCAGAGTGACCAAAATTGCCATTTTTACAGAGTTTTGCTTACTCAAAAGTTTCAATTTTGACCAATTTCAGGCACATAAATGACTTTAAACACACTTATTTTAGTTGAAAAAGTCATAATTCACATCCAACAGTCGTTTGGAGTCAAAAGATTAAATGTAAAATTTCATCGATATGGACCATTTTGGGGACGTTCGACAGGTCCGGAGTCATCGTTTTTCATCAGAAAATGAATTTTTTGGACTATACCAAAAATGATTCAAAATGTCAAATAGATCGTGCCTCGTGTTGAATAACCACTTTTTAACCCCTCAGAGTGACCAACATTGCCATTTTTACAGAGTTTTGCTTACACAAAGCTTCAATTTTGACCAATTTCAGGCACATAAATGACTTTAAACACACTTATTTTAGTTGAAAAAGACTTAATTCACATCCAACAGTCGTTTGGAGTCAAAAGATTAAATGTTAAAATTTCATCGATATGGACCATTTTGGGGACGTTCGACAGGTCCGGAGTCATCGTTTTTCATCAGAAAATGATTTTTTTGGACTATACCAAAAATGATTCAAAATGTCAAATGGATTGTGCCTCATGTTGAATAACCACTTTTTAACCCCTCAGAGAGACCAAAATTGCCATTTTTACAGAGTTTTGCTTACACAAAAGCTTCAATTTTGACCAATTTCAGGCACATAAATGACTTAAACACACTTATTTTAGTTGAAAAAGACTTAATTCACATCCAACAGTTGTTTGGAGTCAAAAGATTAAATGTTAAAATTTCATCGATATGGACCATTTTGGGGACGTTCGACAGGTCCGGAGTCATCGTTTTTCATCAGAAAATGAATTTTTCGGACTATACCAAAAATTATTCAAAATGTCAAATTGATCGTGCCTCATGTTGAATAACCACTTTTTAACCCCTCAGAGTGACCAAAATTGCCATTTTTACAGAGTTTTGCTAACTCAAAAGCTTCAATTTTGACCAATTTCAGGCACATAAATGACTTTAAGCACACTTATTTTAGTTGAAAAAGACTTAATTCACATCCAACAGTCGTTTGGAGTCAAAAGATTAAATGTTAAAATTTCATCGATATGGACCATTTTGGGGACGTTCGACAGGTCCGGAGTCATCGTTTTTCATCAGAGAATGAATTTTTCGGACTATACCAAAAATGATTCAAAATGTCAAATGGATCGTGCCTCATGTTGAATAACCACTTTTTAACCCCTCAGAGTGACCAAAATTGCCATTTTTACAGAGTTTTGCTTACTCAAAAGCTTCAATTTTGACCAATTTCAGGCACATAAATGACTTTAAACACACTTATTTTAGTTGAAAAAGTCATAATTCACATCCAACAGTCGTTTGGAGTCAAAAGATTAAATGTTAAAATTTCATCGATATGGACCATTTTGGGGACGTTCGACAAGTCCGGAGTCATCGTTTTTCATCAGAAAATGAATTTTTCGGACTATACCAAAAATGATTCAAAATGTCAAATAGATCGTGCCTCATGTTGAATAACCACTTTTTAACCCCTCAGAGTGACCAAAATTGCCATTTTTACAGAGTTTTGCTTACACAAAAGCTTCAATTTTGACCAATTTCAGGCACATAAATGACTTTAAAACACACTTATTTTAGTTGAAAAAGACTTAATTCACATCCAACAGTCGTTTGGAGTCAAAAGATTAAATGTTAAAATTTCATCGATATGGACCATTTTGGGGACGTTCGACAGGTCCGGAGTCATCGTTTTTCATCAGAAAATGAATTTTTCGGACTATACCAAAAATGATTCAAAATGTCAAATGGATCGTGCCTCATGTTGAATAACCACTTTTTAACCCCTCAGAGTGACCAAAATTGCAATTTTTACAGAGTTTTGCTTACTCAAAAGCTTCAATTTTGACCAATTTCAGGCACATAAATTACTTTAAACACACTTATTTTAGTTGAAAAAGTGATAATTCACATCCAACAGTCGTTTGGAGTCAAAAGATTAAATGTTAAAATTTCATCGATATGGACCATTTTGGGGATGCTCGACAGGTCCGGAGTCATCGTTTTTCATCAGAAAATGAATTTTTCGGACTATACCAAAAATGATTCAAAATGTCAAATGGATTGTGCCTCATGTTGAATAACCACTTTTTAACCCCTCAGAGTGACCAACATTGCCATTTTTACAGAGTTTTGCTTACACAAAAGCTTCAATTTTGACCAATTTCAGGCACATAAATGACTTTAAACACACTTATTTTAGTTGAAAAAGACTTAATTCACATCCAACAGTCGTTTGGAGTCAAAAGATTAAATGTTAAAATTTCATCGATATGGACCATTTTGGGGGCGTTCGACAGGTCCGGAGTCATCGTTTTTCATCAGAAAATGATTTTTTTGGACTATACCAAAAATGATTCAAAATGTCAAATGGATTGTGCCTCATGTTGAATAACCACTTTTTAACCCCTCAGAGAGACCAAAATTGCCATTTTTACAGAGTTTTGCTTACACAAAAGCTTCAATTTTGACCAATTTCAGGCACATAAATGACTTAAACACACTTATTTTAGTTGAAAAAGACTTAATTCACATCCAACAGTTGTTTGGAGTCAAAAGATTAAATGTTAAAATTTCATCGATATGGACCATTTTGGGGACGTTCGACAGGTCCGGAGTCATCGTTTTTCATCAAAAAATTAATTTTTTGGACTGTACCAAAAATGATTCAAAATGTCAAAGTGATCGTGCCTCATGTTGAATAACCACTTTTTAACCCCTCAGAGTGACCAAAATTGCCATTTTTACAGAGTTTTGCTTACTCAAAAGTTTCAATTTTGACCAATTTCAGGCACATAAATGACTTTAAATACACTTATTTTAGTTGAAAAAGTCATAATTCACATCCAACAGTCGTTTGGAGTCAAAAGATTAAATGTTAAAATTTCATCGATATGGACCATTTTGGGGACGTTCGACAGGTCCGGAGTCATCGTTTTTCATCAGAAAATGAATTTTTTGGACTATACCAAAAATGATTAAAAATGTCAAATAGATCGTGCCTCGTGTTGAATAACCACTTTTTAACCCCTCAGAGTGACCAAAATTGCCATTTCTACAGAGTTTTGCTTACACAAAAGCTTCAATTTTGACCAATTCCAGGCACATAAATGACTTTAAACACACTTATTTTAGTTGAAAAAGTCATAATTCACATCCAACAGTCATTTGGAGTCAAAAGATTAAATGTTAAAATTTCATCGATATGGACCAATTTGGGGACGTTTGACAGGTCCGGAGTCATCGTTTTTCATCAGAAAATGAATTTTACAGACTATACCAAAAATGATTCAAAATGTCAAATAGATCGTGCCTCGTGTTGAATAACCACTTTTTAACCCCTCAGAGTGACCAAAATTGCCATTTTAACAGAGTTTTGCTTACACAAAAGCTTCAATTTTGACCACTTTCAGGCACATAAATGACTTTAAACACACTTATTTTAGTTGAAAAAGACTTAATTCACATCCAACAGTCGTTTGGAGTCAAAAGATTAAATGTTAAAATTTCATCGATATGGACCAATTTGGGGACGTTCGACAGGTCCGGAGTCATCGTTTTTCATCAGAAAATGAATTTTTGGGACTATACCAAAAATGATTCAAAATGTCAAATAGATCGTGCCTCGTGTTGAATAACCACTTTTTAACCCCTCAGAGTGACCAAAATTGCCATTTTTACAGAGTTTTGCTTACACAAAAGCTTCAATTTTGACCAATTTCAGGCACATAAATGACTTTAAAACACACTTATTTTAGTTGAAAAAGACTTAATTCACATCCAACAGTCGTTTGGAGTCAAAAGATTAAATGTTAAAATTTCATCGATATGGACCATTTTGGGGACGTTCGACAGGTCCGGAGTCATCGTTTTTCATCAGAAAATGAATTTTTCGGACTATACCAAAAATGATTCAAAATGTCAAATGGATCGTGCCTCATGTTGAATAACCACTTTTTAACCCCTCAGAGTGACCAAAATTGCAATTTTTACAGAGTTTTGCTTACTCAAAGCTTCAATTTTGACCAATTTCAGGCACATAAATTACTTTAAACACACTTATTTTAGTTGAAAAAGTGATAATTCACATCCAACAATCGTTTGGAGTCAAAAGATTAAATGTTAAAATTTCATCGATATGGACCATTTTGGGGATGTTCGACAGGTCCGGAGTCATCGTTTTTCATCAGAAAATGAATTTTTCGGACTATACCAAAAATGATTCAAAATGTCAAATGGATTGTGCCTCATGTTGAATAACCACTTTTTTACCCTCAGAGAGACCAAAATTGCCATTTTTACAGAGTTTTGCTTACTCAAAAGTTTCAATTTTGACCAATTTCAGGCACATAAATGACTTTAAACGAACTTATTTTAGTTGAAAAAGTCATAATTCACATCCAACAGTCGTTTGGAGTCAAAAGATTAAATGTTAAAATTTCATTGATATGGACCATTTTGGGGACGTTCGACTGGTCCGGAGTCATCGTTTTTCATAAGAAAATGAATTTTTCGGACTATACCAAAAATGATTCAAAATGTCAAATGGATTGTGCCTCATGTTGAATAACCACTTTTTAACCCCTCAGAGAGACCAAAATTGCCATTTTTACAGAGTTTTGCTTACTCAAAAGTTTCAATTTTGACCAATTTCAGGCACATAAATGACTTTAAACGCACTTATTTTAGTTGAAAAAGTCATAATTCACATCCAATAGTCGTTTGGAGTCAAAAGATTAAATGTTAAAATTTCATCGATATGGACCATTTTGGGGACGTTCGACAGGTCCGGAGTCATCGTTTTTCATAAGAAAATGAATTTTTCGGACTATACCAAAAATGATTCAAAATGTCAAATGGATCATGCCTCATGTTGAATAACCACTTTTTAACCCCTCAGAGTGACCAAAATTGCCATTTTTACAGAGTTTTGCTTACTCAAAAGCTTTAATTTTGACCAATTTCAGGCACATAAATTACTTTAAACACACTTATTTTAGTTGAAAAAGTCATAATTCACATCCAACAGTCATTTGGAGTCAAAAGATTAAATGTTAAAATTTCATCGATATGGACCAATTTGGGGACGTTCGACAGGTCCGGAGTCATCGTTTTTCATCAGAAAATGAATTTTACAGACTATACCAAAAATGATTCAAAATGTCAAATGGATTGTGCCTCATGTTGAATAACCACTTTTTAACCCCTCAGAGAGACCAAAATTGCCATTTTTACAGAGTTTTGCTTACACAAAAGCTTCAATTTTGACCAATTTCAGGCACATAAATGACTTTAAACACACTTATTTTAGTTGAAAAAGTCATAAGTCACATCCAACAGTCGTTTGGAGTCAAAAGATTAAATGTTAAAATGTCATCGACATGGACCATTTTGGGGACGTTCGACAGGTCCGAAGTCATCGTTTTTCATCAGAAAATGAATTTTTCGGACTATACCAAAAATGATTCAAAATGTCAAAGTGATCGTGCCTCATGTTGAATAACCACTTTTTAACCCCTCAGAGTGACCAAAATTGCCATTTTTACAGAGGTTTGCTTACTCAAAAGTTTCAATTTTGACCAATTTCAGGCACATAAATGACTTTAAACACACTTATTTTAGTTGAAAAAGTCATAATTCACATCCAACAGTCGTTTGGAGTCAAAAGATTAAATGTTAAAATTTCATCGATATGGACCATTTTGGGGACGTTCGACAGGTCCGAAGTCATCGTTTTTCATCAGAAAATGAATTTTTCGGACTATACCAAAAATGATTCAAAATGTCAAAGTGATCGTGCCTCATGCTGAATAACCACTTTTTAAGCCCTCAGAGTGACCAAAATTGCCATTTTTACAGAGTTTTGCTTACTCAAAAGTTTCAATTTTGACAAATTTCAGGCACATAAATGACTTTAAACACACTTATTTTAGTTGAAAAAGTCATAATTCACATCCAACAGTCGTTTGGAGTCAAAAGATTAAATGTAAAATTTCATCGATATGGACCATTTTGGGGACGTTCGACAGGTCCGGAGTCATCGTTTTTCATCAGAAAATGAATTTTTGGGACTATACCAAAAATGATTCAAAATGTCAAATGGATTGTGCCTCATGTTGAATAACCACTTTTTTACCCTCAGAGAGACCAAAATTGCCATTTTTACAGAGTTTTGCTTACTCAAAAGTTTCAATTTTGACCAATTTCAGGCACATAAATGACTTTAAACGCACTTATTTTAGTTGAAAAAGTCATAATTCACATCCAACAGTCATTTGGAGTCAAAAGATTAAATGTTAAAATTTCATTGATATGGACCATTTTGGGGACGTTCGACTGGTCCGGAGTCATCGTTTTTCATCAGAAAATGAATTTTTCGGACTATACCAAAAATGATTCAAAATGTCAAATGGATTGTGCCTCATGTTGAATAACCACTTTTTAACCCCTCAGAGAGACCAAAATTGCCATTTTTACAGAGTTTTGCTTACTCAAAAGTTTCAATTTTGACCAATTTCAGGCACATAAATGACTTTAAACGCACTTATTTTAGTTGAAAAAGTCATAATTCACATCCAACAGTCGTTTGGAGTCAAAAGATTAAATGTTAAAATTTCATCGATATGGACCATTTTGGGGACGTTCGACAGGTCCGGAGTCATCGTTTTTCATCAGAAAATGAATTTTTCGGACTATACCAAAAATGATTCAAAATGTCAAATGGATCATGCCTCATGTTGAATAACCACTTTTTAACCCCTCAGAGTGACCAAAATTGCCATTTTTACAGAGTTTTGCTTACTCAAAAGCTTTAATTTTGACCAATTTCAGGCACATAAATTACTTTAAACACACTTATTTTAGTTGAAAAAGTCATAATTCACATCCAACAGTCATTTGGAGTCAAAAGATTAAATGTTAAAATTTCATCGATATGGACCAATTTGGGGACGTTCGACAGGTCCGGAGTCATCGTTTTTCATCAGAAAATGAATTTTACAGACTATACCAAAAATGATTCAAAATGTCAAATGGATTGTGCCTCATGTTGAATAACCACTTTTTAACCCCTCAGAGAGACCAAAATTGCCATTTTTACAGTTTTGCTTACACAAAAGCTTCAATTTTGACCAATTTCAGGCACATAAATGACTTTAAACACACTTATTTTAGTTGAAAAAGTCATAAGTCACATCCAACAGTCGTTTGGAGTCAAAAGATTAAATGTTAAAATGTCATCGATATGGACCATTTTGGGGACGTTTGACAGGTCCGGAGTCATCGTTTTTCATCAGAAAATGAATTTTACAGACTATACCAAAAATGATTCAAAATGTCAAATAGATCGTGCCTCGTGTTGAATAACCACTTTTTAACCCCTCAGAGTGACCAAAATTGCCATTTTAACAGAGTTTTGCTTACACAAAAGCTTCAATTTTGACCACTTTCAGGCACATAAATGACTTTAAACACACTTATTTTAGTTGAAAAAGACTTAATTCACATCCAACAGTCGTTTGGAGTCAAAAGATTAAATGTTAAAATTTCATCGATATGGACCAATTTGGGGACGTTCGACAGGTCCGGAGTCATCGTTTTTCATCAGAAAATGAATTTTTGGGACTATACCAAAAATGATTCAAAATGTCAAATAGATCGTGCCTCGTGTTGAATAACCACTTTTTAACCCCTCAGAGTGACCAAAATTGCCATTTTTACAGAGTTTTGCTTACACAAAAGCTTCAATTTTGACCAATTTCAGGCACATAAATGACTTTAAAACACACTTATTTTAGTTGAAAAAGACTTAATTCACATCCAACAGTCGTTTGGAGTCAAAAGATTAAATGTTAAAATTTC